>NW_015163666.1:329047-332107 GCF_001447785.1 Gekko japonicus | reverse complement strand
CACCACCAAGAGAACAATAAAATAGAGATAATCGCCTGCATAGTGTAGAGGTTAGACCTGGGCTCAGATCTCCACACTGTCACAAAGCTGACCGTGGGTGACCTTGGGCTGGTCACTCGAACCAAGACAGCTGGTTCATGGTTTCTTTATACAGTTTACACACCATGCTGAGAAACCATATCTTCAAGCCTGCTTCTATTTATCTACTTGCAATTTCTCGCTTTTGAACTGCTAGGTTGACAGGAGCTGGGGCCAGAGATGGGAGCTCACGCCATCATGCGGCACCCGGGTCTCGAACTGCCGAACTACAGACCTTCCAGTCTGCAGCTCAGCATCTTAACCTCTGAGCCACTACAGCTCTTAACATAAATCATAGCTACCTTAAATAAGGCGTTAAGAGTCTATGATTAAATTTCAAGTTCCTCAGCAGGGCAGTCTCACTTCAGGGATGCTCTAGGCCACTGATGGCGAACCTTTTAGAGACTGAGTGCCCAAACTGCGACTCAAAACCCACTTATTTATCGCAAAGTGCCAACACAGCAATTTAACCTGAATACTGAGGTTTTACTTTAGAAAAAAACAACAACTCATACATTAACTTAAGATGATCCAAACAAAGTAAGGAAAGCAATCCCAAATGCTTTCATTTACTTAAAATTATTTGGCAGAGAATTCAACACTTTAATGATGGTCTGGGCCTGGCCGGGGCGATGGCACACGCGCCCACAGAGAGGGCTCTGAGTGCCACCTCTGGCACCCGTGCAATAGGTTCGCCACCACTGCTCTAGGCTGACCCTGCATTGAGCAGGGGGTTGGACTAGATGGCCTGTCTGGCCCCTTCCAACTCTGTGGTTCTATGATTCTCTCTAGTTCCACCCATTCTGCACCCTTCTGCATCTAGAGGCTCCACTTCTTCCTGGCTCATTCCAATCCTAGCTAGGGGTTACACTTGCCCCCGGCTAGCCTGAATCCTCCACAGTCTCCTGATACCTTTACCAGCTACTGTGCATTTCTTATTTCTTCATATTTTCTAGTATCTCCATGCAGGCCTCCAACATTGTCTCTAGACGCACATTCATGCACTGAGCAGGGAGAAACTGTGCTTTAACTTCAGTGGGGTTACATGGAAGGGGGCATTTGGTCCGGAGAAAACTTGAGTGGGGGCGGGAAGGGCACTTTGCATAATACAATGACAACGATTGTCACAGTGTGGGGTTCTCTTTTTCCTTGTATGGAATAACTGAGCACGTTTTCAAGCCAGAAGAAAAACGTAAACTACAAGCTGAGAGGCTTAATGAGGGCAGCAGGCCGGGCCAAAGGACACTGCAGTTGCTGTTGTTCATTGGTGGTGTGTCTGCACCACTAAGTAAAACTCTTTGAACTCAACAAAGATGCATGGGGGGCAGGGGGAGAGAAAACCAGAGACAGACACTGGATTGCAATTCCCTGCAGTGTTGGTTTAAAAAGGTAAAGGTAAAGGTTTCCCTTGCTCGAAAGCCAGTCGAGTCCGACTCTAGGGTTGCGGTGCTCATCTCCGTTTCAAAGCCGAAGAGCCAGCGCTGTCCGAAGACGTTTCCGTGGTCATGTGGCCGGCATGACTAAACACCAAGGCGCACGGAACGCTGTTACCTTCCCACCAAAGTGGTACCTATTTATCTACTTGCAATTTCTTGCTTTCGAACTGCTAGGTTGGCAGGAGCTGGAACTAGAGATGGGAGCTCACTCCGTCTTGCGGCACCCGGGTCTCGAACTGCTGAACTACCGACCTTCCACAGCCTGCAGTTCTTCTTCTAAAAACAAAGCTTCTTAGCAGGAGAACTCCGTCCGAGAATGTATTCTTACATTTCATTCCTAAAGAGTGTCACACCTTTCCAAGCCGATTGACTTCAAGGGTATAGGACTGCAGTATCCTTAATTCACCCCCATGCCAATTCCTAGAAGTTCATAGAATCAGGAGCCAGCCCGGGGCATAAAAATGACTCGTAACAGCAACACTGGGCCTGCCGATGTGCCTTAGAGAAAGAACTACAGAAGCTCCAAATTGGATTCTTGCAGAAGTGACACGGTCATTTCCAACCTGTCCCGGTTGTCATATATTTAAAGTCAAACGGGGGTGGGGGGTGAGAATCATAACATCTGGATATGCGGCGCGTCCTCCTCTGCTGTTCCCCTCTTGCTCTGCATAGGAAGGCTGAAAACTGTGTTGCTTACTAGATTTGGGGAAACAATGCAGAAGGAAAAGAGTTTTAAAGGAGTGGAACCTGGGGGCAAAGCTCTTCCTACATAATGATTTCCTTCAAGACCGAGGCTGTCAAATATCAGGTTTTAAAAAATAATAATCCTCTATATTAAAAAAGACGGCAGCACTGGCAGTCAGTAATACCCAGGGTATTACCGAGACTGTGGGAGAAAAATATTCTAAGAATGTCCCTCAGGGTGATAGCATGATGTCGAAAACTCGGAAGTGACATCACGTCTCTCTAGGAGTTGCTGGAAACTCTATGGTTTTACCATAGAAGGCAGGGCTGTATCCCAGGGTGAGAAGGCAGCCTCGGAGTCTTAGGGTTCCTCCTGCTCATGGAAGTATCTCAACTGCCTTCTTCTGCTGCGGTTGTTAGCTGCCCAGCTTCCTCCTCCTCTGCGTCTTTGGCTTCTTCACCTGATCTGGAATCTGCATTCTGGTCCCTGACAAAACCCAACCCTAAAAGCCTGGGGAAACTAAAACGGTTTAGCCTTGCGCCATCAACTGCCTTCTTCTGCTGCGGTTGTTAGCTGCCCAGCTTCCTCCTCCTCTGCGTCTTTGGCTTCTTCACCTGATCTGGAATCTGCATTCTGGTCCCTGACAAAACCCAACCCTAAAAGCCTGGGGAAACTAAAACGGTTTAGCCTTGCGCCAGAGTTCCAACAAGGTAGTAGCTAGATGGGTCTCAAGGGGGAGGAAATTCCGCAGATGGGCTGCCTCCACTGAGAAAGCCCCATCTCTAGTGGCCGTCCACCTCACCTCCATGGGCAGGGGCACAAAGAATGGGGCAGGGGATGAAGAACTGGCTGGGCAGTATG
>NW_015163666.1:322211-327664 GCF_001447785.1 Gekko japonicus | reverse complement strand
GGACTATGACATCTTGTGATTTATTTATTTATTTATTTATTATTTTCAATTTATATTCCGCCTTGCCGGGGAACTGGCTTAAGGATGTTATGGCTGTGTTGATACACCCCAAGATTGCGTTAGCCTTTTTTGTTGACATATCACACTGGCTGCTCATATTTAACTTATAGTCACCTCGTACCCCAAGATCTTGTACACACACATTGCTACCCAGAAGTGTATCTCCCATCTAGTATGCATATTCCATGCTACAAAATATATAGCATGGAAGTGTCTGAGAGTTTTTTCAATGAAACAGAATGGTGAAATCTTGGGGAGCACTAACCCCCCCCCCTCGCACTATAGACATATATATCATCTGGAAAATATATGGTGGGCAGGCAGGGCTGAATCCCATAAATCTAGCAGAACAAAACTTCCAGGAAGTCTGTGGGTGAGCATCTTAACTCTCCTGTGTCATTCTCCTAGAGGCCTCGGAGTGGTCCTCTCAGACGCCTGGGTCTAAGGTATCGCCAAGGATTGACTTGGAAATTGGAGTGTGTCAGTCAAAGCCCGAGGAGGGAGGAGGCTCCTTCTCACATGACAGGCGTTGTGATTTCCCCATATGGGCACCCTGCTTAGCAGCAAATGTCCCTTCTGGCCTTCTTGCACAAACATTCCCCCAGCTCATTTCCTGACTTGCAGCTCTCAGTCCTGCTGGCCTCTGATAAAGTAGCTTGTAGCCTCTGAAAACTCAGGCTGTGTAATACAAAGAAACCGTCCTTCTTGAAGGAGCCACTGGACGTTTCTTGATATGCAGCCGTGCCTGGTCCAGTCGCTGTAATCTAGCAACCGCCGTTTTCCCCTTGGTTGTCAGTCGCCGGCAGTGTTCCCTCTAAGCTGAGTCAGTGTGAGCTAGTTCGCAGGGTTTTTAGCCTCCAGCTCACACATTTTTTGTCTTGGCTCAGGAAAGATGTCTCCAGAGCAAGCTAATTGATGCAGGAGCCAAATCGCTCGCTCACAACTTTAATGCCGGCAGCTCACAAAGTAGAATTTTTGCTCACAAGACTCCACAGCTTAGAGGGAACACTGCGTCCTGTCTCCTGGCAGCGATTGCGACTGGCACCCTTGACGCATCTCCCAGCTTCCACATCAGAGCCCTCGCTCCGTCCCTGCTCCCCAAACATTGTAAGTGTCTCTTATTTGAAAGTGGAGGGGAGTGCTAGCTATTGTTAGCACGGAAGAAGATCAAGAGACCTTAAATGTGTGTCAGAAATGGCCCGTGACAAATCTAGGTTATTTCCTCGCAAAGAGATATTCTCTCAGCCGGAATTCAAAGTCAAAGAGTTTCAAAGTGTGAAATGTTCAAAGTATTCTCTTTCTCTTCCCCCCCTGAGCTTTTAAATGATTCCATGACTCCATCAGATTAAAGACTTCTGCCTTCCCCCTGCCCGGAGCCAGAGTTTGCATACCAAGTACAGGCAACCGAGCCAAGTTCTCTTCCACTCCTGGTTCACAACAGGCCATAAGATTTGGTTTTTACAGGGCTGAGTAGAACAAGCAAACAAAACATGGGCCTCTGCTCAAAGGAACGTACTCTGAAATCTACCCAGTCGAGGAGAACACGTAGGAGAAGGAAAAGACAGGCTGACAAACCATTGAGCGAGGGGGCCAGATAAGAGAGGGATTAACCTAGACTTTTAGTTGTCATTTTGTCATTTTCTGTCTTGATTTTTAAGGTTGTATATGCCATTAAAGGTTTATTGATTGATTGATTGATTGATAAGAGAGGGATGGTTCTTAGTTGCAGAGGTTCTTGACCTTGTGGATCCCATGGGAGCTTTTGTAATCTTAACAACCATGACTGAGCGTCCCCACAAAATAGCTTCTATGGAAGCTGGGGTCAATCACAAAATCACAAAAAATAGACTTGGGGAATCGCAGTCGCTCCCCACAAAGTAGCACAATATGGGGCCAGGTGTGATTGGTAGCACAAAGACGCTGTGTTTTATGGATGAACACATCTGCTACCGCATGTCAGTAAAGACCCTCGAACAAAAGGAATCTTGGTGCAATCACATACCGCTTGCTTTCTGGCTGTTTGTTATCAATGCATATCTACATATTGATAATTGATAGCCTGACGGTAGGGGAAGGATACGAATGAAGAGAAAGGTCTGAAAACCAGGGCTTTTTTTGGTAGAAAAAGCCCAGCAGGAACTCATTAGCATAATAGACCACACCCAACAGCAGAAACCTATTCGCCTATTAGGCCACACCCCTGACAGCACAGCACATTGGCATATGAGGCCACACCCCCATGTTACCAGAAGTGTGGTCATCCAGCCACGCCCACCTTTTGCTTCTTATTCTGTTTACCTTGTTTGTTGTCAAAACCCAGGGCTTTTTTTGTAGTAGGAACTCCTTTGCATGTTAGGCCACACACCCCTAATGTAGCCAATCCTAATGAGTTCCTGGTGTTGGGTGTGGCCTATTATACTAATGAGTTCCTGCTGGGCGTGGCCAACTTGGAAGCCAGACGGAACTCCGTTCCTGTGCGTTCCTGCCCAAAAATAGCCCTGCGTGAAAACTGTGCACAATTCAGAAGTTGGAAATAAAACAATGGAACACTTGTACTGCATCCGCTTTGGAAATAAGACCCAGCAATCTGGAACTTGCCCTGACCTGGATCGCTGAGGCTAGCCGGATCTCATCAGATCTCAGCTGCTAACCAGGGTCAGCCCTGGTTAGTGCTCAGACGGGAGGCCACCAAGGGAGACGAGGGTTGCTATGCGGAAGCAGGCAGTGGCAGACCACTCGTGTTTGTCTATTGCCTTGAAAACCCTACAGGGGTCGCCACAAAAGGGCTGCGACTTGATGGCACTTTCCATCACGCAATCCGGAACTCTAGAATATAGTCAGAAATTCGGACGGATTCAAAATTCGAAAGCACCCTTCGTTAAGTATTTCGTCCATTCCACAATTATTCCCAAGCCAGGTGTTTGTGTGCATTAGCGTGCAGCAAGGAAGGCAGGGAGGGCTGAAAAAGAGCCTTGCGATAGGCATTAATTAATATGCAGATCAGCTCCCGGCAGTAGTCTGGAGGAAAAGTGCAGGCAGTGTGTGCCTTCCAGTACGTCAAGGTAGCACAGAAAAAAACAAACCACGAGCTCGGAACGGGAGTGGAAATTCATGAAAGAGTGAAAGGGAGTGGGTGTCTTTACCCAGTGTAAAGGAGTGGTTTTTGGATTACGGAAAACTGCTGCGGTGCATGCGAGACACGGAGCACGCTCGGAACATAAAACCACTTTCTAAAACCTGAAAGAGGCCCTCATTGTACGGCAGGAAAGCAGCTCGCTGGAGAAGCAATGACGGAAAAAACAATATTTTTTACTCATCAGAATAATGGAAAACCGGTTGCAACACATCAAAATAACCTCCCTTCTCTTTAAAGTCACGTGCTGGATGCGCTCTGGTGGTAGGCGAACCCCCCCCCCCACTTCCCCGGCTCCCGCTGAAGGTAACCTTCGCCTCTCTAAATAGCTTATCGCAGCAAAGCTCTTAATAAAGTGCGAAAGAGAGAAATGTCAAGGGGCTCTCGAAAAAGAACCGGTCTAAAAAGGTTTCAGTTCTTTGATAAGCCAGAGCTTCGGCGGCTGAAAGAACCCACTGACGGACAGACTGTTCTTCACTGAGAGGAAAACCTCAAAGCTCTCGGCTTGGTGATGAGCCCACATCCATCACTGGTTGGTTCTTCTGAGAATGCTGGAGAGAGAAAAGCCAGCTTCCTAAACCTGTCGTTCTTCAGTTGTGTTCCCTGGAAACCCATGGGGGTGGGGTCTTTAGGGAGAAGATCAGTAACGGGAGGGGAAGAGTGCTCTTCTGAAAGGCAGCTGCCCCCCAGTGTCCAAAGCAGGGGTCATTTCGTGGGAAAAGAGGTGCATGGGCTCATTAGCATAACCCATTAGCATAACTTATTTGCATATGCCACACCCCCTGACATCACCGGAAGTGTGTCAGAAGGCAACACCCACCGCTCAGGCTCCACTGGACTGTTTTGGATTGCAAGCTATTGAGGAGGGGGGGAAGTGCAGATCTGTCCTTGCAGAGGAGGGAGAGCTTGTACCTGAATAAAACTTGGTCTTAAAGGTGCCACTGGACTGTTTTGGGCTGGGGGGGGGCCCTCTGCAACTTACCTGGCTGCTTCTTGCTCTGACTGAGGGCTGCTGGGAGCAGGGGGTGGGGCTTGTTGCATGTGCCCGCCCCCTGGGCTCTTTACTGCCGGAGTTCCGCTCCTGTGCACTCCTGCAGGAAATGACCCCTGGTCCAAAGACAGTAAGCCTTTTAATAACATTGTGCGAAGGTAATGTCACTGGAGGGCCTTGGCCTCTGTGCCTTGTTTGATGGTCCTCTAAGACATCTGGTCGGACACTGTGAAACAGGATGGTGCACCCAACATGTAAACTGCCCAGAGACCCCCAAGGGGGTTAGGGCGGTATATAAAATCGAAAGTTAAAATAATTAAAAAAAAATTAGATCAACCCTGTAACGATATGAGCTTATGTTTGTATTTCTGTATAGTGGTGATGCTGCTTATGTGTGTCTCTAGCATGAATACCTATGCATTGTGTATTCAGGGATTGCTGTATGTTGTGTGTTGCTTTGTTCTGCATCTCATGCTTGCCTAGAAACCTGGCCTTGGGCACTCAGTGTCAATTTGCTGTGGTGACCTCAGCAGGGGATAATGACACAGAGCTTACCGTTTCCTCCAGGGGAAGTGATCTCTTTCATCTGGAGATCAGCTGTAATTCCAGGAAATCTTCAGGCCCCACCTGGAGGCTAGCAACCCAGGGGCCAAAATGGGTCCTGTTGGCACCCCTCATTGTGTCTGTCTTCTACAACATGTGTGGGTTAAAGGCCATCATGTCACTTCCAACGTATGGCGACCCTCTGAATCAACGTCCTCCAAGGAGTCCTCTCATTAACAGCCTGGCTCAGGTCTCCTTGACTGAGTCCATCCATCTCCTCTTGGGTCTTCCTCTTTTCCTGCCGCCTTCAGCTTCTTCCTGGCATTGTTATCTTCTCCAGTGACTCTTGTCTTCATATCATGTGACCAAAGTACAAAAGCCTCAGTTTAGTCCTTTTAGCTTCTGGGGAGAAGCTTGCTTCTACAACAGACTCCTGAATCATTTCCAGTAATCTGGCTTTCTGTGGCAGAAGTTCAGTGGTTCCTCAGCTTCAGTCAAAATCCTCACTGCCATATTTTAGTCTAGGGATGCCAACCAGAATCCCCCAGAAACAGTTAATCTACAGACTACAGCAGGGGTCCTTTCGTAGAAAAAGAGGGGCAGGAGCTCATTAGCATAACTCATTAGCATGACTCATTAGCATATGCCACACCCCCTGACACCACTGGAAGTGTGTCAGAAGGCAACACCCACCACTCAGGCTCCACTGGACTGTTTTGGATTGCT
>NW_015163666.1:298166-321857 GCF_001447785.1 Gekko japonicus | reverse complement strand
CCCCCCCCCCCCCGTACTCTGTCTTTTCTCCTCTCACTTTCATTTTGTTGTTGGGCCTATTATATCAGCCATTCTGGCAATGACCTGTCTCTCTATTCTCTGTAGAATGCTATCATCTAAGTACTACGGCGGTCATAATGAATGCTTTGTACAGAACTGCAGAGGACAGGAAAACACTCGGCTTGCTGAGACATATTCGGCTAGATCTCATGGAAGATTTCGTTGTGTGCAACTGTCCTTGCCGAAGCGCTGGATCTATCCCTGCCGATTCCCGTTCCAGATTGTTGTTTTAGAGGTTATTGCACTTTTTGCCTGAAACTTTTCTCTTGTGTCATAAGATGCCTCGAAGACTCTTTTTCACAGTAGACAGCTGGGCTCTAAATCCCCCTTAATGAATACATTAAAAAAAAGATCACTTGATGACAATAGATGAAGCTGCCAGAAAAAATGAGTCAGTTCATTGACCCATCTTGCCCAGGAATGTCTGTCGAGAAAGGGAGCAGTTCTCGGAGATCGCAGGCACACTCCCCCAGGGAGATGTCCTTTCCCATTTTCAAACATTTCTGTGCATTGGCTGCGAAGGCTACTTTCATTCCACCTGTTCCCTTTGGCAAATTTCCTGTTTGTCTTTCGGATGACATTGGTTCAGTGGCAGAGCATCTCTCCGCATGTTGAAGGTCTCAGGTTCAATCTCTAACATCTCCAGTTAAAAGGATCAAGTAATAGGCGATGCCGAAGACCTCAGCCTGAGGCTCTGGAGAGCCACTCCCAGACAAGGACATCAATACTGACCTTGGTATACTAGTGTTGGGATGCAGTATGAGGCAGTTTCACGTGCATGGATGTGTGGAGGATGGGCTATGGCTCAGTGTTAGAGCATCTGCTTTGCATGCCGAAAGTCCTTGGTTCAACTCCAGTGCCTTCCAATTACAAAAGAAGTAGTGGATGATGGGAAAGGCTTTGAAATGCTGGAGAACTGCTAGAAGATGCAGACAGGGGGTCCTCAACCTTTTTGAACCTGGGCGGGGCCTCTGCAATTCCGACACAGTGTGGTGGGTGCAGCCACAAATGGCTGCCGCAGGAGGTAGAGCCAGCCACAAAATGGCTGCCACAGCTTGCCTTCAGTCACACAGTGAAGATGCTTGTGCTGCGGCGGCAGCCATTGCCAAAGCAGTGTTTTTAAAAATCTGCACAGCCAACCATATCTCCAGTGGCCAATCAGAAGCCTTGCTGAGCAAAAGCCCTGCTGGGTAAAGGTTGCTCAGATGATTTTTAAATGCATAAAATCCAAGTGACAAAACCAAGGTCATAAGTGAAAATTAGGGTTGCCAGCTTCCAAGTGGGACTTGGAGATCTCCCGCTTTTACAACTGATCTCCCGAGACTACAGAGATCAATTTCCCTGGAGGTATTGGTGCTTTGGAGGGTGGACTGTATGCCATTCTACCCTGCTGAGGTTCCTCCCCTGCCCAAACCCTCCCCTCTCAAGGCTTCACCCCCCAAATCACATATTTCCCAACCCTGAGTGGGCAATATGCCAGAAAATGCAAATTCAAAACCCTTTTGATGAATTAAAATGCCATTGCTCATATGATCTCCAGAAAGATCTCGTGGGCACTCAATGAAATTGCCAATCAGTCGGGTTAGAACAGATAAAAGGAAGTACTTCTTCACCCAAAGAGTGATTAACAATGGAATTCACTGCCACAGGAGGTGACGGCGGCTACAAGCATGGACAGCTTCAAGAGGGAATGAGATAAACGTATGGAGCAGAGGTCCATCAGTGGCTATTAGCCACAAGGTATAGATAGGGATTCTCAGGCTGGGGCAAGTGATGCTCTGCATTCTTGGTGCTTGGGAGGGGGCAACAGTGGGAGGGCTTCTAGTGTCCTGGCCCCACTGGTGGACCTCCTGATGGCACCTGGTATTTTTGGCCACTGTGTGACAGAGTGCTGGACTAGATGGGCCATTGGCCTGATCCAACATTGGCTTCTCTTATGTTCTTAAGGTAATGGAGATGTACCCAGTCCCTCTTGCAAAGCTGGCTTCTGTTTTTAGACCATTTGCAGGCCTGATGCTACGTGTTTCTTTCCTACAACTGGAAGAAATATCCCTGCACAGCCCAAGTCAAGAGTGACAAATGTCAGCTTCCAGTTCAAATGAAATGTCTAACAGAGACTGGATTTGAAAGCAAACAGCCTTCCAAACATTGCTAGGCTCTTCATAGGGTCTCTGCTAATGCCACACACATTTCCAAAAAGGGCTGACTCTTCACAGAACTAATCCGGGGGCCCTGACCACAGAGCGGTCTTCCTTTGGGTAACTCTGACTAGCCGCAAAATGAGTCACGGAAACAAAGGTATCTTGAACAACCGGAAAACAAAAAAGGGATCCAGGAAGCCAAGGCTTTTTGAAGGCTTCTTAAACTACTCCTCTGGGAATCGTCTGCTGTATTTCAAGAACAAGGCTCTCTGATTAGGAGAGGGGCTGTGGCTAGGTGGGAGAGCCTCTGCTTTGCATGAGGAAGGTCCCAAGTTCAATCCCCAGGATCTCCAGTTAAAGGATCTGGCAGTAGGTGATGGGAAAGACCCTGGAGAGCTGCGGTCTGTCACAGTAGACAATACTGACTTTGATGGACTGATTCAATATAAGACAGTTTCATGTGATCAGTTCTTTGAATGAAGATGGAAATAGGACCATTGGCCAGTCTTACCTAGACCAACACCATACAAAGAGTGAGCCAACGCCCATTCTTCCCACAGCCATTAATTTGTTAAATTATTAAAGGTGCCTGAAAATTTGAAAACCGCATTTGCGGGGGGGGGGGAGGCCTGTTGCATCTCTGTATGCTTTAGTGCTCTGGCCTTGCCTCCCTTCAGCTTGAACCTATGAGGGTAAATAATTCCAATCTGCTTCTGTATTGACTGGTGTTCTCAGTCACTCTTGACAGAGATATGCAGCAAAGGTCGTTTGCCCTCAAAGGAGGCTGCCTGTTATATCTCTGCATGAATGACTGCTTTGTAATGCAGTGGGTGGGACATCTCTGAGGACAGGTAATTCTGCTTCCTCTTCCCACACTCTAAAAGTAGTTGTAGGGTGTGTGTGAAGGAAATTTCCCTATTACTTTGCCATACCATCTGCCAGTGAAATATGTAGACAGGTTTGAGGTTGCTGATAGCCCCATAAGCGACCATTGCCCTTTAAGACTTATACTTAACCTCAATGATAACATTTTGGTTAAGTGTGTGGACTCCAATCTGGGAGAACCACCACTGATTCCCCACTCCTCCACATGCAGACCTTGGGGTGACCTTGGTGTGACCAGAGCTGCTCTTGAATTTTTGTGAATGACACATTGTATATCAGTAAGAAAATATTCAACATATACAATTGATTTTATAATCAAGAAGGTAGTACAGAGAGAAGTAAGAGGCTGTGAAAAATTATAGCAATATACGAACATCAAATTGCAGAATATAAAAACTAGAATATGTATTTCACCACAAAGTTCAACAATCAGTTTGGGATTTTCTTGTTGAGAAGCTAGATAATTCCAAAATGGGGAACCAGATAGAGGTAAAGATAGAGGATGAGGAATGTTTGTCAAAACGCGTAAAATTCTCCATAAACTTAGTCATCATATAAAAGTCCCACAACTTTTTAGGCCAATGTGAGAGAGTGGGTGTGAGAGTTTGGTGTGAGAAACAGGTTGGTATAGTGGTTAAGTGTGCAGACTCTAATCTGGGAGAACCGGGTTTGATTCCCCACTCCTCCACTTGCACCTGCTGGATGACCTTGGGCAAGCCATCGTTCTGGCACAGCTGTTCTTGAAAAATGGCAGTTTCTGTCAGAGCTCTCTCAGCCCCACCTGCCTCACAGGGTGTCTGTTGTGGGGAGGGGAAGGGAAAGCAGTTTGTAAGCCGCTCTGAGACTCCTTTGGGTAGTGAAGGGCAGGGTATAAATCTAATCTCCTCCTCTTCTTCTTCTTCCTCTCCCAATTTGTGGCAATGGCATTTTTAGCAGGAGAAAGTAGACGAGAGACCCTTTCCAATTTGGAGGAAGAACAATTCCTTGTAGCCCATCCATTCAAAATTAGATTTCTCGGTGTAATGGGAATATCCAAATTTGCGATAGATGCCCAGCCTGTCTTTGATCAGCGGGCAAGCTAAGCTGATCACTGCCAAGAGCTTCTTCTCTACGACCATCCCTCACTGCAGAATCTCCTGGTGCATGAGAATTGTCACCCAACCAAGTTCGCCGTTGCAAATATTCTCGGAGGTTACCTATCCTCTGAAGCATCGCTCCCTTCACCACTGGTGCCAGAGAACAGAGAGCTCCAAATGAATCCTTTCACAATCCTTTATGTGGTCCTGTGATGTCTTTGTGTCTCTGTTCTTCTCATAAGCTAGCGTAGGTCAAAGCAGCTCCGTGGGTGACAACAGCAGCTGCAGTCGCCCTTTGGCCCTTGCCAAGTGGAAACCTTGAAACAGGCTTGGAATCTCTTCTACTTTCTTGCAAGAACTCAGCTCAAAGGACTGGAATCCGCCCTCCGTGCCAATGCCCGCTGCCATCAAAACATAAAAGCCACAAGCATCTCCTAGGCAAGATTTCCCTGAAAGGGACCTTGGGAAGCGGCAGCGTGGGTGGACGGTTTTTGCAATTAACTATCAGACGGTGGAAACTGCGGTTTGGAAATCTGCCCTAGTGCAACCTTTAGGAATGGTGTCTGGGTGTGCTGTCAATTTGGCATTTAATAAAGCCCGAATGCGATGAGGACACGAGTAACCCTAGCCAATTCATGTCGTTCCTGGTCTGTGCTGCTGTGTACAGCTTATTGTAAGTAGGATCCTCTTATGGAGTCTCTGCACTGCTTAATGTGTCATACAAATACTTACACTATGCTTCAGTTTCTTTCTGGTGGTTCCAGACTTCTGGAGTCCCAATGCAGTGGTTACTGAGTGTCTCGTTTTATTGATTTATTTATTCATTGAGTTCCTGTCAGAAAAAGCTGGACCATGAATAATGTAGATGGATGAATAAAAGAGAGTTGAAACCATGGAAGCCATTTGAGTAGAGAGGGACTACTAGATCTCAAAGGGCCCCCAAACAATGCTCCCTCAAAGCTGTGGAGCCTTGTGAGCAAACATTCTACTTTGTGAGCTGCTGGCATTAAAGTTGCGAGTGAACGATTTGCCTGTGGTATAAATTAGTTGGCTCTGGAGCCATCCTTCCCAAGCTAAGACAAAAACGTATGAGCCGGAGGCTAAAAAACTGTGAGCTGGCTCACACTAACTCAGCTTAGAGGGAACACTGCCCCCAAATATAGTTGCTAAGACTGGCTTGGGCAATTCCTGGAGATCAGGGGGCAGAGCTTGGGGAGGGTGGATTTTGGGGAGGGGAAGGAGATCAGTGGGGACGTGATGTCATGGAGTCTGCCTTCTGAAGCTGATCCTTTTAGACTGGAGGTTGGCGGTGATTCCAAGAGGACTCCAGACCCCATCAAGAAGTTGGTAATCCTACCCCTAAAGTGCTGATCTGCACCTTAAGGCAGGAGTGTGATTCAGAACAACCTCCAGCCTGAGCTGAACCCATCGACTCACACAGACACACACAGAGACACAGAGACACCCCCTTATCCTGTTTCGGCTTCAGTTCACTTGCCGTCTCTCATCCAGCCCGTCAATACCTCCAAGGACTGGCTCAGCACGTCCCCCACTCCAGCGGACTCAACAGATCAAAAAGGAGAAATAGAGGTCTGGGCCGGAGAGCCAGCACTGAGTGTAAGCACGGTAGGCTGATTCTTTGGGTCGCCTAGGCTGCTGAGAGGAGGGGACTGGGAGAGGCAGAATTCTGGAGGCCCTGGTCGTCCTGGTTCCCATAGAACTAGGGATTTGCTCGCATATGTTTTGGTTGGCTGTGGGTCACATCCTTTGTCATGCGCAGGACATTTATTATTTATTACATCTTGATTTGCTAGGCCACCCTTCCCTACAGGTCGGGCTCAGGGCGGCTTACAACAGAATAATGTAGAACATTCTTTAATTTAAAACCAACATTAAAACCACCTAAAAACAGATCAGTAAATAGGAAATACACACACACACACACATAGTATACTTGAACTATACACACACACACACACACACACATACACCACACACACACAAACATACATACCCTCACATATTATGCTTACTCTGTATGTTGGTCTTAAGACCGTAATAATAAAACTAAACTACACATACATACACACACACACACACACACACACACACACACACACGAACATAAGAGACGCCAATGTTGGATCAGGCCAATGGATGGTGGGGGCAGTGAAAGGTGGGTCTAGACCACTCTCTGCTTGGGGCCCCTCAAAACCTGGCCCTGGCCGTGGCCCTGGCCGAGAGGGCCTTTTTGCTATCAAGTCATAGCTGACTTACAGTGACCCCTGGTGGAGTTTTCAAGCCAAGAGATGTTCAAAGGTGATTTGCCGTTGTCTGCTTCTGCATCATGACCCTGGTATTCCTTGGTGGTCTCCCATCCAAATACTCACCAGGGCTGATCCTGCTTAGCTTCCGAGATCTGTCGAGATCAAGATCAGGCTAGCCTGGGCTATTGGGGTCAGAGCCTGGGGGGGGGGGCAATGTGGGTCAAAATCAGCACTGTTTTTCATCGTTCTGATACAGATCTTGTCCTCTTTAGTGCCTCTAGATGCAAACTGGTATGAGATGGCTATTGTATGGATCCCGTATGAGCAGAAAGCACAACCAGTTTTGCTCAGGAACAGAACCTGGTAGTCAAATTAGCAACGGCTCTTTTGTTGCAGGTCTCATCCTTACAGCCAGTCCCGGATCCCAGGGAAGTTGTCGTCCCTTCTAAAATCTATTTCTAACTTCCTCCTGGATAACACCAGCTGTTGCTTCTTGTTTTTGCTGCTAACTCCACAAGGCAATTCTCAAAAAGACTCCTTGGCTCATTTCTTTAATATAGTTTTTTCCCTATCTTGCCATACTGAGTCATTTGTCTTTTCTGGAGCCAGAAGGCTGGTTTTTGCTACCTGGATATTAAGGAACAAAATCGTTGTGTTTTTTTTAAAAAATATTTTAATTGACCATTACAATTTAAAACCTGGATAAAAATTAAGATGATTACTTTCATTGACACAAAAACAATTAAAATTCAATGCACGGAGGAAAAAAAATTTAACTGAACAAAAACTGAACCAACCTGATACAATATCTTACATTAATCTGAAATGTGGAATCTTAACCCTTTGATAAGCCTTGCTGTGATAAGCATCTTTATTGTGCTTTTCTGGATCTTAATCTATTTTTACTGTCAATTAAATAATGAGGGCTCAGTCCGTAAATGAAGAGCTACGGCTTTGCAGGTTATCAGTCAGTCTTAGTAGATTCTGTGTAAGTTTGGGCATGCTTACAAAATGAAACCTTCAGGATTAGCATGGCCTATTGTTTCTTTGATTCGAAGAAGGAGTCCCTTCATGAGAAGAAGTCCTCAGACTTTGTGCAACCATCGATTTGCTAATGGTATTTTTTCAGACTTTGTCAGGCGTGGGTGTTGCTTCTATTTTTTTTTTTTTTTGCTTCTGTAAGAAAGAATGACAACAGCACTATATTTTGGGAGCATACTATGACCATTGCTAAGACACACATGACCAAGCGGAAACTCGAAACAGCTACAGCAGAATGGAAAGCCCCACCGTCACATTTTTGGGTGAAATTTTTGGAGGTTGTGTCAAAAGGGCAGAAATGCACCTCAGTTTGCGGCAGGGCTATTTTTGGGCAGGAACACACAGGAACGGAGTTTCGGCTGGCTTCCAAGTTGGCCACGCCCAGCAGGAACTCATTAGCATAATAGGCCACACCCAACATCAGAAACTCATTCGGATTGGCTACATTAGGGGTGTGTGGCCTAACATGCAAAGGAGTTCCTGCTACATAAAAGCCTTGGGTTGTGACAACAAACAAGGTAAACAGAATAAGAAGCAAATGGTGGGTGTGACTGGATGAGCACACTTCTGGTAACATGGGAGGTGTGGCCTAATATGCCAATGAGCTGTGGTGTCAGGGGTGTGGCCCAATATGCTAACGAGTTTCTGCTGTTGGGTGTGGCCTATTATACTAATGAGTTCCTGCTGGGCTTCTTCAACAAAAGAAGCCCTGGTTTGCGGCATAATCCCTGATCAGTTGGGCTTCCCAACAAGACCAGTGCAGGAAGCATTCCCTCCTTCTCATGAGTTCTGTCACAGGGGAATCTGATTGGCTATGTAGCTTTGCTGTTACGTCTAGTATGTCATCTCTGATTGGCTAGGATCTCTACTGGAGAAATGACATGGTGAAAAGAAATGGTGATTGAAACAGCTAGAAAAGGGGGAAACAGTGGCTGAGAACAGCTATGAATAATCATGACAAAACTTACTTCTGCGTATAGAGGAGGGAATATTCCCCATGGGGATTTTCATGTGAGAAAATCCAGGATGAGAAATTCAAAATAATACTTTAAGGTACAGCCTGGATCTGGAAAACATGCAGCTCCAAATGATGGCCACATACTGGATGGTGCAGTAAACATTTTGGAATTTTTTGGAAACTGATGCCTAGTTTTTTGTTTAGGTTTTAAATAATCATTGCTGAAATGTTTGCATCTCTGAGCAGTTTCACCAGATTTGGGAAAATGTCCTCTGTTGACCACGGCCTTTCCAAAAACAACTACTCTCCAGAATCATAGACAATTTAAAAAATCTTTGCAGGTGTCATCTGCTAATCATCTTAAAAACCAGCTCCTTGACTTGAAAGCATCTAAAGATGAGGCTCCTGTTTCCAAATCTCCTTCAATATGAAGGAAGTTTCCTCCCACAAGATGTGGGCTACCTTTAAGGGACTAATCTTGGATAGAAATTAAATAAACCTTTTGCTTCCAAGGTTCCAAGAATGTATCAGATTCTGAAACCCCATCAAGATCTTTTTTTCTTCTTCTTCTTCTTTTGGACCAGAGTCCAAGTGATTCATTTACAGGCCAGATATTGATTACCTGTCATTGTTGTCTGCCACTCTGCAGTTAATTGTTTAAAGGGATGGTGAACTGACCTGTCAATCAGCCAGAAATTTATTAATACCGTCGCTGGTGTTTTGTCTGTGTCTGTGTTAGCAATGTTAATGGCCACCAATCTGTTTGGATCAGCAGTGTTTTGCACACACCCAAGGAAGGAGGAAAGAACTGTGTGTGACCTATACACTCTAACAACATGACTCAACAATGACCTTGGGGAAGACTCATCCTTGCTCCTGCAGGGTTCCCCACTGGGCTCCCCAACCTTTTTGAGCCTGTCGGCAGGCACCTTTGGCGTTCTGACACAGGGTGGAGGGCGCAACCATAAAACGGCTACCAAGGGAGGCAGAGTCACATCCCCACCCCCAGAGGAAGTCCAAGTGCAGGGCAAAAGAGAGGTAACTAAAAAAATACACTGGGAAAGAGGAATGAGACAGAGAATAAAACCAGCACTGTGGTAGTAGCTGCCTCTGAAGCAATGTTATTTACATCTACACAGCCAATCAGATTTCCAGTGGCCTATCAGAAGTGGCTCCACCCACTTTCTGAAAACCAGGGCTATTTTTGGGCAGGAACGCACAAGAACGGAGTTCCGGCTGGCTCCCGAGTTGGCCACGCCCAGCAGGAACTCATTAGCATAACAGGCCACACCCAACAGCAGAAACTCATTAGGATTGGCTACATTAGGGGTGTGTGGCCTAACATGCAAAGAAGTTCCTGCTACAAAAAAAGCCCTGGGTTTTGACAACAAACAAGGTAAACAGAATAAGAAGCAAAAGGTGGTTGTGGCTGGATGAGCACACTTCTAGTAACATGGGGGTGTGGCCTAATGTGCTAATGTGCTGTACTATCAGGGGTTTGGCCTATTATGCAAATAAGTTCCTGCTGGGCTTTTTCTACAAAAAAAGCCCTGGGAAAGAGGAATGAGACAGAGAATAAAACCAGCACTGTGGTAGTAGCTGCCTCTGAAGCAATGGTATTTACATCTACACAGCCAATCAGGTCTCCAGTGGCCTATCAGAAGTGGCTCCACCCACTTTCTGAAAACACTTGGCAAGTGTAAGGCAAGGTGCTGGAGACCATCAGGGTGCCCATGGGCACCATCTTGTGGACACCTGCCCTACTGCATAGGCTCCAAAGATGGCCACAGACCATAAAGAAACAAAAGTTAACAACCACAGTTGCTGTGAACATAAGAAGAAGAAGAAGAGAAGAGAAGAGAAGAGATTGGATTTATACCCCACCCTTCACTTGGAGTCTCAGGGCGGCTTACAAACATAAGAACATAAGAACATAAGTTTACAGGGTCTGTCAACAATACCAACAAAGGGAACCTTGAAACAATCATGTTGTTGTTAGCCATTCAGTCATGTTCGGCTCTTGGTGATTCTATGATACAGTCATAGATATGGTCCTAACCAGACCGCTGCGAAAAAGCAGTGGACTTATATGCATCAGTAGTGCAAAAACCATATGAAGGCTCTGTGGCAAAATGCACGTGCCCAGTGCTCTGTACGAAACCCGAATCATTTCTCAAGAATGGAGCATTCCTAATGCATTGATTCCATTGTGGAAACAAGCCAAGGGAGGAGAAAGAGTCAGGAGAAGAAGAGTTATAAGAACATAAGAACATAAGAGACACCAATGTTGGATCAGGCCAAAGGCCCATCCAGTCCAACACTCTATCACACAGTGACCAAAAATACCAGGTGCCATCAGGAGGTCCAGCAGTGGGGCGAGGGCAGTTGCAAAGCAGCATGAGGCCTGAGTTTGACAGTAGTGAAATGCCAAAATCTGAGGCTTGGCTCAGGTGCGATCGCCACTGTCAAAACAGAATGTTCACCGGTCAAACCCGTTCGGTGCGAAGCTCTCAACACCCCGAACCGAAATAGGCGAAGAGTGTTTGCCATGAGAACATGTCCCTTGTGAAGGAAACTAACATAACGGATATTCAGCAGATTAGTCTGGGGGTGATTAAATCATTGTAAAGCACAAACACCCATTTCTTTTACATTTGGGAGGCTTATAAATATTTAACAATGCTAACTAGGCCTTAATTTAAAGGTTATTTATCTTTTCCCCCTATAAATATTTGCAGTGCTTTCTGCCTGGGCATTAAATTAAACCAACATGCGGAGGAAGTACAAGTATATTTCTTGCTCAAAATTTATGTTTCTCCAACCAGCAAGGAAGCCGAGTTTGCTTTTCCATTTGACGGACGGAAAGCCACAGAAGTCTGGCTGAAGCATAATGGCCCCCTTTAAATCTGTGAGGACAGGGCTTGTCTGTAATCTCTTGGAAATGGTTGGAGTGGATTCCTGTGTCTCATTTTTGAAGGAGCTGGAGAAAGCACATTTTAGATGCCTCCAAAATTCCCCGCAGTCAGATTTGGATTTTGGAAAGCCAACGTGGTGTAGTGGTTAAGAGTGGCAGGCTCTATTCAGGGGAACTGGGTTTGATTCCCTGTTCTCCCACATAAAGCCTGCTGGGTAACCTTAAGTCCATAGGGGGAAAAGATAAATAACCTTTAAATTAAGGCCTAGTTAGCATTGTTAAATATTTATAAGCCTCCCAAATGTAAAAGAAATGGGTGTTTGTGCTTTACAATGATTTAATCACCCCCAGACTAATCTGCTGAATATCCGTTATGTTAGTTTCCTTCACAAGGGACATGTTCTCATGGCAAACACTCTTCGCCTATTTCGGTTCGGGGTGTTGAGAGCTTCGCACCGAACGGGTTTGACCGGTGAACATTCTGTTTTGACAGTGGCGATCGCACCTGAGCCAAGCCTCAGATTTTGGCATTTCACTACTGTCAAACTCAGGCCTCATGCTGCTTTGCAACTGCCCTCGCCCCACTGCTGGACCTCCTGATGGCACCTGGTATTTTTGGTCACTGTGTGATAGAGTGTTGGACTGGATGGGCCTTTGGCCTGATCCAACATTGGTGTCTCTTATGTTCTTATGTTCTTATAACTCTTCTTCTTCCTCCTCTTTCTCCTCCCTTGGCTTGTTTCCACAATGGAATCAATGCATTAGGAATGCTCCATTCTTGAGAAATGATTCGGGTTTCGTACAGAGCACTGGGCACGTGCATTTTGCCACAGAGCCTTCATATGGTTTTTTCACTACTGATGCATATAAGTCCACTGCTTTTTCGCAGCGGTCTGGTTAGGACCATATCTATGACTGTATCGTAGAATCACCAAGAGTCGAACATGACTGAATGGCTAACAACAACAACAACATGATTGTTTCAAGGTTCCCTTTGTTGGTATTGTTGACAGACCCTGCAAACTGCATAGGAGCATGTGACCTCATGGGTAAAACTGATCAAAAAGCATCTCTGTGTGACTGTCATAGACGAACAAATCAAGATCAGGTTTTCTTTCAGTAGTTATCAATACACACATGGAACAGCAGTAACAAACATTGGGGTGGGGTACTAGCGACCTGAAAAGAACATGTAGAGATTCTGGAATTCATTTTAGAAATTCTTGAGAAGATGCAGCAGAGAGAACTTATGGAACAAGATAATGGGGGCGGATACACTCAGTCCCACATTTCACCATCTTTAGCTTGCCTGCATTGAATGTCAAGACCCCCTGCAATGAGCCAGAGCCTACTTATAGTGGTCTACACCTTGAGTGTTTTAGGGCAGTCATCTTCAGTCATTCAAGACCTCGGACTCACTAAACATGGTACCCAATGAACCGCAAAGCCTGTGACAGGAATTCATGTGCCATCAGAGTCATGTGACAAGACGAAGGTGAGACAAAATTATGACCTCACCAGTGTCAAGGCCAGGACCATGGATGGCAGACCCAAAGAGCTAGGGAGAAGAAACACAAGCCAGGTACTAGGGGAAAGTTTGAGTCCAGCGGCACCTTTAAGACCAACGAAGTTTAATTCTGGGTATAAGCTTTCGTGTGCATGCACACAACATTGAGGAATAAGCCAAGGGTCAGAGTAATGGAAGAATCTTCTCCACCAATGAGTGACCTCACCTCACCCTTTTGCTGCTTCTCTCGCCATGTAGGCAAAGTGAGACAGGAGTCCTGGTCATAAGAAGAGCTCTGCTGGATCAGACTAGTGGTCCATCTCGTCCAGCATCCTGTCTCATGCAGTGGCCAACCAGTTACCAAGGAGTGCCCCTGTCCCCTGGCCTTACCACCTTTCATCTTCAGCCTGTGCCCACTGCATAATAAGTCGAATGAACTGAGCTGGCGTGAATACCATCAGAACATATGGCTACCTTAAGATGTATTATAAATAACGTTTGCTCTCATTTTTATCAGACCACATTCCAGTGTTTTTAGGAGTATTTTAATTGAATATTTTATGTGTATATGTTTATGGTCTTAATTGTAATTTATATGGAATTTCATGTAAGCTGCCCTGAGCCCACCTCGGCGGGGAGGGCGCGGTATCAACCGAACTAACCAAACAAACAACCAACCAACCAACCAACCAACCAACCAACCAACCAACTAACTACTTTGGAGGACCAAAAATAGGGCATAGGTGCTGAGGTCTTCCCCTGATGTTGCCTCTTGGCTCTGGTATCCAGAGGTTGAATGCAGAGGTTCCTTTTGAACACCATGGCTAGTAGCCACTGATAGACTTGTCCTCCGTGAGTCTGTCTAATCCCATTTTAAAGCCTGTGGCCATCACTACATCCTCTGGCAGTGAATTCTACATTGTCATCACTGAACTAAAGAAATATTTCCTCTTGTCTGTCCTGAATCTCCTGCCCATCATCATCAGTGGGTTCCCTTGAATTCTAGAATTTTGGGAAAGGGAGAAAAAGTTCTCTCACTCTCCCTACCCCATGCTTAATTTTATAAACCTGTCATGTGCCCCCTTTGTTGTCTCTTTTTTAAATATCAGGAGAAACTTCCTAACTGTAAGAGTGGTTGAGCAGTGGAACAGACGGCCTCGGGAGGTGGTGGATGCTCCTTCGCTGGATGTTTTCAAGCGGAGGCTGGACGACCATCTTTCGGGTCTGTTGTAGGGCTCTCTTTCAGCTATGCTCCTGCAGAGTGCAGGGGGTCGGACTAGATGACCTGCAAGGTACCTTCCAACTCTAACATTCTATGGCTGAGTTCAGACTCGCAGTTTGAAGTGGGAGGGAGTCATGGCAAAAAAGAGCTGGAACAAACTGTTCCGGGTTTTCCTGTTCACATTGCAGAGACTGATGTGGGAGCATAGCGGGAGGAGGCGCAAGGGAGTGTTCACACTGTTGGCCTGGAGGCACGACTGTAAGGCGCGGCTTTCTTTTTTTGTAATCTGGAGATATGCGCTTATGCTTGGCTCAGGTGCATGAGCGCACAAGAAAAAAATGCGGCTTTTGGCGTTCACACTTTGTTGGTGCCGGATGGACGTGGGATAATCGCACTTTCCAGGGTTCGCTACCACTTTCACCAGGTATCTTTTAAACTCGGGAACGAAGCATTACAAGACGGGTTGAGTACGGGTGGGGAACGCCTGACAGCAGTGTTCCCTCTAAGCTGAGTTAGTGTGAGCTAGCTCACAGTTTTTTAGCCTCCGGCTCACATATTTTTGTCTTAGCTCAGGAAGGATGGCTCCAGAACAAACTAATTTATGCAGCAGCCAAATCTCCTGCTCACAACTTTAATGCTAATAGCTCACAAAGTAGATTTTTTGCTCACAGGGCTCCATAGCTTAGAGGGAACTTTGCCTGACAGATGTGCCTGTGTGAACGGCCCATTTGATCCAGTTGTGGAACGTTTCTGAAATGCCTGTATATCGGGGCAAACTGCCAGTCTGAACTTGGCCTATGATTCTATGATTCTAACCTGTAAAGTCCCAGTTCTTTAGCCTTTCCTCATAGGAAATGAGCTCAAACCTCTTGATCATCTTCATTGCCCTTCGATACCTCCAGCTCCGCACTATCCTTTTTGAGGTCTGTTGACTAGCAATACACGCAAGTGTTCCTAATGAGGCTGCACCATAGCTTTATACATGGGTATTACAATATTGGCCATTTTATTTTCAACCCCTTTCCTAATAATTCCTGGCATGGAGTATGCCTTTTTCACCATTGCCATTTCACCAATTTTGTAATCTGGAGATATGCGCTTATGCTTGGCTCAGGTGCACGAGCCTGGATGAGCCAGCTAAGGTGCTGACCTGGATGTCCTAGGCTAGCCTGATCTCATAAACTAGCAACACAAGGGAATCACAGGGTACAGTATAAAGGTAAAGTTAAAGGTTCCCTTGCTCGAAAGCCAGTCGAATCCGACTCCAGGGTTGCGGTGCTCATCTCAGTTTCCAAGCCGAAGAGCCAGCGCTGTCCGAAGACATTTCCGTGGTCATGTGGCCGGCATGACTAAACACCAAGGCACACGGAACGCTGTTACCTTCCCACCGAAGTGGTACCTATTTATCTACTTGGAATTTCTTGCTTTCGAACTGCTAGGTTGGCAGGAGCTGGAACTAGAGACGGGAGCTCACTCCGTCATGCGGCACAAAGGTCTCGAACTGCTGAACTACCGCCCTTCCACAGCCTGCAATTCAGCGTCTTAACCACTTGAGCCACCGCAGCTCAAGTATAACAAACCACTGTGTAAAAACCTGTTATTACACGTATTTTTAGGCTGAGATGATTTTTATACAATTATGGATTAACAGCACTTGTCTCATATTTTGTGCATACCCATCTTAATAAAGTTACAAGACCATTGAATAAGTGTTCACGCGATTCTTAGTAATATTACCGTGTAAGGGGAGATAAACTCACAAAAAAACTTAACGGCCAAGCCAAAGACAAGAAAGAGCAGCTCCCAAAACAAAGCGAACTGGCTGCAAAATAAAGATAAAGATGCGACTTGTGTGTAATCTCCAAATGCAAGCGGCTGCAGCTCGCAGTTATAATTGGCTGATGGGATTCCTTGGTTGATTCTCGTTTCTGGTCTTCATCAGAGTAACTTTCCTCTATACGCAAGAAGCTTGAGTCCGGAGCCTGAATCTGTTTTATCCAATATGGAACCAATCCCATCTTAAAGAGGAGTGAAATATGCTTCTGACTCGGAAGGGTTGGTAAGAAGCTATCCACTATGACCCCAAGGCCTTGTTCCTTCTCAGTCTCAGGCATGCTTGCTATCTATGCAACGAGCCCTTCCAAAAGGTAACTCATTCCCTAACTTTGGTGTAACTCTCGGACAGCCTTTCTTCTGTACATTTTCCATTCCATATTACAGGGCTATTTTTGGGCAGGAACGCACAGGAACAGAGTTCCGGCTGGCTCCCGAGTTGGCCACGCCCAGCAGGAACTAATTAGCATAATAGGCCACACCCCAAAGCAGAAACTCATTAGGATTGGCTACATTAGGGGTGTGTGGCCTAACATGCAAAGGGTTCCTGCTACAAAAAAAGCCCTGGGTTCCAACAACAAACAAGGTAAATAGAATAAGAAGCAAAAGGTGGGTGTGGCTGGATGACCACACTTCTGGTAATGTGGGGGTGTGGCCTAATATGCTAATGAACTGCCACCTCAGGGTGTGGCCTAATATGCTAATGAGTTTCTGCTGTTGGGTGTGGCCTATTATGCTAATGAGTTCCTGCTGGGCTTTTTCTACCAAAAAAGCCCTGCATTTACAAAACATTCCTTTGTGACCACCCCCCAAACAGATCTCCAAATGAAAGTTGGTTTCCCCAGCAACATGGTGCCATGCTTCCGTGGGTGAAGAGAGGGCAGTTAAACTAGATCTGTAGTGCAGATAAGCCCAAAGACTCGGCAACTGAGATCTTCCCTCTCTTGTTTCGCTGTTGTGGAGGAGAACTGAGAGGTCCTGGAAGTTCCTTCCCAGTCAGTAAAGCCTGTCACCTTTCAGGAGCCCATCCTTCCCTTTGAATGACAGTTTCAGCTCAGGGCTTGCTGCCTATGCAAATGAATGCAAAGCACATCTAATGCTCCACTTGTAAAGACCGGCTTCCTAAGTTGACAGAGAGAAGGCTGCCTCGCTGACTAATTCTTGGAAATTTCCATAAACCTCTCGCTTTGGTGGCTAGGCTCAGGTTGAGTTCAAATGGCTCACGTTTCTTGGCAAAGATTTTTGCCTGTGTGAAACCTGCCTTTTCCTTGTTGATGATTTCCTTTGGGCATTCCTTGCAAAATCCCTCACTGAGGCATTTGTGTCACCCTCACTGGCCATCTTGTCCTCACCTGCTAGCAATTACCCCCAATCTAGGACTGCCAATTCTGGATTGGGAAATGCCTGGAGATTTGTGGGTGGACCCTGGGGAGGGTGTGTCGAAAACGAAGAAGAAGAAGAAGAAGAGATTGGATTTATACCCCGCCCTTCACTTGGAGTCTCAGAGCGGCTTACAAACTCCTTTCCCTTCCCCTCCCCACAACAGACACCCTGTGAGGTGGGTGGGGCTGAGAGAGCTCTGACACAAACTGCTCTTTTTCAAGGACAGCTGTGCCAGAGCTTGTGACTGACCCAAGGTCACATCAGCAGGTGCAAGTGGAGGAGTGGGGAATCAAACCCGGTTCTCCCAGATTAGAGTCTGCACACTTAACCACTACACCAAACTGGCTCTCGAAGGGCTTTGCACTGTTTCTTAGGCTCAGACCTTTGGGGGGGGGGCAGATATAGGGAATCAGAGAGACAGATAGGTCAGAACCCTGAACAGGCTTCTTTTCTGCTGCTCTGATGTACAAAGGTTTGATGTATCTTGGCCCCGGTCACATGGGGGGAGGAAAGCACGGCCAAAGCATGGCTTTTCTGAGCTGCAACAAAATAGACGCGCAGCGGCGGAATCAGACAGATCCCTTGAGCTGCCGCGCAGTTGCTCCCCGGCACAAACAGATGCCGGGGGGGGGGGAGGCCACGGAACGGAGAGCAAGGCAGCCGGCTGCGCATGTGTGCGCATGTGCAGTTTGGCCGGGAGCCTTGAATGCTGCGGAACACGGGCGCGCCGGCGATCCCATGGCCGCCCTTGCTGCGGAGCTTCAGGTAGGTAGTACTCTTTTCTAGGTTTTTTTTTTGATGCGCGGTTTCGCCCGGAAAGGACAGTTTGGGGACGGGTGCGCTCCGCTTCCCAGATGTTGCGGTGTGATCGCGCCCATTTGATGCGCCCCCGATCCGTCCCACTTGTGGGGCAAAACCTTCCGTGTGACCGGGGCCCTCGATTGCTTTAGATGCATATAGAATGCTACTCTCAGGGAATCTTCCTTCCAGCGGATACCTTTTTGCCACAATTCTCTCTCCATCCTGGCACCATGAAGGCAGGGCATGCTTCCTGAATTTCCATCCATCCTAGCTAGTTAGACTAGATTAGAATCCTGTCTCTCTGCTCTCTATTCTATCCTGTCTAGAATGGAGGATAAAGAGGCTCGGTGTGTAACCTCTGACACCCAAACCACATAGACTGTGCTGCACTATGTGCCTTGAGGGCTCTGCTAACTCTGTTCCCAACCCAGAGAGCCAGCTTGGTGTAGTGGTTAAGGGTGGCGGACTCTAATCTGGAGAACGGGTTTGATTCCCCATGCCTCCACATGAAGGCAGATGGGTGATCTTGGGTCAGTCCCAGTTCTCTTAGGGCTGTTCTCTCAAGAGCAGTTCTCAGTCAGAGCTCTCTCAGCCCCACCTACCTCACAAGTTGCCTGTTGTGGGAAGAGGAAGGGAAGGTAATTGTAAGCCATTCCGAGATTCCCTTGGGTAGTGATGAGTGGGGTATAAAAACAATTCTTCCTCTCCTTCTCCTTCTCCTTCTCCTTCTCCTTCTCCTTCTCCTTCTCCTTCTCCATTTGGGGAAGGAAGGAACCTCAATAGGGCATAGTTTCATAGTGTCCACCCTACACTTTCTCCAGGGGAACTGATCTGTGTAATTTGGAGATCAGTTGTAATTCTCGCAGATCTCTAGTCCCCACTAGGAGGTGGGCAGCCATACCCCAATACTACCCCAATCCAATTGGCTAGAAAGCCTTCTGTGATGAGTGCTAGGATCACATATAGAAGAGAAAGGAAAAGCAGCAGCTAGAGCAGAGGATGATGCTGGAAAAGGAGCAGCAAAGGGAAACAACGGTGCTAAACAGAATCAAGAGGGGAATGAATATATATCTGTCCAAGTTGGTAGTTTCTACCCCAAACTGAAAATGGAGAATATTTGATGCTGCTCTACTGACTAATACTCTCACTTCTATGGTCTAGAGTGTGTCTGGCCTAATAACTAATAATTATAGCTGTTGCTTTGGACACATGCTTGTTTATTTAGATGGCAGTCAGTGTATCTTCTGCTACAATGCTGATCTGCAAGACTTGTAGATGAGTGGCTTTATAACCCCACTTTACCCGTGTGCGGGGGCCTCTCCATCTGGGTTTTACGGTCCTCTCTTTAATGATTCAGAATGTCTTTGGCTGGGCTGGAGAATTATTTTGCAGAGAGCGAAGCAATGTCATCTCAGTAACAGCTCTGCGCCATCCATTGTTCAACATCCTTTACTGAAAGAAGACTGTAAAATAAAATTAAACATTAAAAAAGCAGATTCCTCCCTCATTACAGCCATCGTAGGTTCCCGTTGGGATGGGAGATACAAATTTCCCATCTGTTGCTAGGGGACGAACAGTTGTTAGTTTTTGGTTAAAGAAACCGCTAAGAATGGGGATAGCTTCTTCGGAGACTGCTTCTCCGCTCGCAACTTAAGTTAAGCCATCCGACTAGACAACAATAATTACTATTGAACATAAAACGAGGTAGCCCTGACCTGGATCTCGGAAGCTAAGCAGGGCCAACACTGGCAACAGTGTTCCCTCTGAGTTAGTGTGAGCTAACTCACAGTTTTTTAGCCTCCGGCTCACACATTTTTTTCTTAGCTCAGGAAGGGATGGCTCCAGAGCAAACTAAGTTATGCAGTAGCCAAATCGCTCACTCATAACTTTAATGCTAGTTGCTCACAAAGTAGAATTTTTGCTCACAAGACTCCACAGCTTAGATCGAGCATTGCCTGGCAAGTACTTGGCTGGGAGACCTCCAGAGAATACCAGGGCTGCAGAAGCAGGCTATCAAGCCACTTCTCTGAATGTTCTCTGTGCCCCAGTAGGAGTCACCAGAGGTTGCCATGACTTCCAGGCATGGGCACACTCACAAACACACATGCACACAGGCAAAAATACAAAAATACCAACCCCCCCAACAACACCCTCTCCCCTAAAATGAAGTAACAGCTATGAGTAAAAAATTAACACATCCGTCATCATCTCCTGGCCTCCAATGTTCGACTCCAAGTTTGGAAACTGATCACTGTCGCTTAAGAGACCATATGATACATTTCCCCCAGAGTACATCCTCGATTTGGGTAATTGTGACACACAGACCTTTTAATGGGGCTTTCTCCCAGGGCTGGCGTCAGCATACCCTGATATGACCCCTTACTCCCTTACTTGCTTGTGTGCCCCTGTGTCCCCAAGGTATACTCTCTGCCCTGCGCCACTAGGAAAATGGCTGCAGCCAGTGGTGAGCATGGGTAGTGGAACAGCTCACAAATTGCTGAGCGGTCGGGTTAGAACGGATAAAAGGAAGTCCTTCTTCACCCAAAGAGTGATTAACACATGGAATTCACTGCCACAGGAGGGGGTGGCGGCTACAAGCATGGACGGCTTCAAAAGGGAATGAGATAAGCATATGGAGCAGAGGTCCATCAGTGGCTATTAGCCACAAGGGATAGATAGGGGATCTGGGGCAAGTGATGCTCTGTCTTCTTGGTGCTTGGGGGGGCCAACAGTGGGAGGGCTTCTAGTGTCCTGGCCCCACTGGTGGACTTCCTGATGGCACCTGGTATTTTTGGCCACTTTATGACAGAGTGTTGGACTGGATGGGCCTTTGGCCTGATCCAACATCGGCGTCTCTTATGTTCTCTTATGTTCTTAAGTGGCCAGGGGAAGGATACACAGGCAGGTGTGAGGCATGCAGATGGGGGGAAAGGAAGGGAGGCATGTGGGGAGAGGGGCTGATAGTGGGAAGAAGATGAGTGGGAGGCCCTGGGAACTCTCCGCCTGGGACTTCTCCAAACCTGGAACTGGCCCTGCTTTCTCCCCTCAAAATTATTAAAGAATGGTAGCCCCGACCTGGATAGCCCAGGCAAACCTGATCTCATCAGATCTTGGAAGCTGAGCCGGGTCGACACTGGGAAGTATTTGGATGGGAGGCTTCCAGAGAATACTAGGGCTGGGAGGCAGAGGCAGGCTATGAAGCCACTTCTCTGAACGTTCTCCGTGCCCCAGTAGGGATTGCCAGAGGTTGCCATGACTTCCAGGCACAGGCATGCACACACACACACGTGCACACAAACACACACGCGCACACACAAATAAGTGAAAATACCATTTTTTAAAATAAATGGTAACGTACAATGTGGAGCTGCGGTGGCTCAAGTGGTTAAGACGCTGAACTGCAGGCTGTGGAAGGTCAGTAGTTCAGCAGTTCAAGACCCGAGTTGCCACATGGCAGAGTGAGCTCCCGTCTCTATTTCCAGCTCCTGTAAACCTAGCAGTTCGAAAGCAAGAAATTGCAAGTAGATAAATAGGTACCACTTCGGTGGGAAGGTAACAGCGTTCCGTGCGCCTTGGTGTTTAGTCATGCCGGCCACATGACCACGGAAATGTCTTTGGACAGCGCTGGCTCTTTGGCTTTGAAACGGAGATGAGCACCGCAACCCTAGAGTCGGACTCCACTGGCTTTCGAGCAAGGGAACCTTTACCTTTACCTTTAACGTACAATAAGTGATTCAAACAAAAGGGTAAAAGTTTACATGCACAATATTCAGCGCACTATTCAGAAATGAAAATACAGACATTAAAATATGGAGTAACAAAGAACTGCTAGTGTATTGCCACCACTTTGGAAACATCACCGGGTAATTTTGAACTCATGAATATAAGAAGCAATTTCAACAAGAATTTCAGCTGAATCCTTATTCAGAACCTCAAGAACCTCAAGCATGGTATAGTGGTTAGACCTAGTCAGGTGACCTAGGTTCAAGTCCCCACCTTCCATGAAGCTTACTGGCCTGTCCAGAGATCAGTCATTCACTCTCTCTGTCTCACTCAGCCTGATCTACCTTGCAGGGTTGTTGTGAGTGTAAAATGGAGGCGGGGAGACCAATGTAAATGAAGAGTGGAATAAAAATGTACCATGTATGTAAAAACAGATATAAAATCCATCTGATCAAGGAAAACCATGAAACGTGAGGGGTCTGCTTATTTCACAAAACTAGTTGCTCTTCTATTTCACTGGAATGCTTCGGAATCTTTGATTAAAGCTTTAATTGATCATCTCACATCAACTGATCAATGCTAGTGTATACTTTCATAAATAAATGAATTTTATGCCATTGGACAAGCCAAATTGGGAAGCCTTTTTGGCGGGGGGGGGGTTGGGGAGGAGAAGGGGAATCGCCCACTGCCACCTATGTTTTGACATGCTGGCCCTTGAAGTACCTTTCCCTCTTAAACAGAAGGACAGTTTCCACTCTGAGATGGCACAGATGTGTACGTTGGTGTGGGCACAATATCTGAGAGGCCCACAGTTTTCAGAATGTTAATGGACAACATGTTAACAGACAGTGCGCAAGGAAACAAAAGATTTTGGGCTGTAGGTGAAAGCCTAAAGGTAAAGGTAAAGGATCCCTTGCTTGAAAGCCAGTCGAATCCGACTCTAGGGTTGTGGTGCTCATCTCCGTTTCAAAGCCAAAGAGCCAGCGCTGTCCGAAGACATTTCCGTGGTCATGTGGCCGGCATGACTAAACATCAAGGCGCACGGAACACTGTTACCTTCCCACCGAAGTGGTACCTATTTATCTACTTGCAATTTCTTGCTTTCGAACTGCTAGGTTGGCAGGAGCTGGAACTAGAGATGGGAGCTCACTCCATCATGCGGCACCCGGGTCTCGAACTGCTGAACTACCGACCTTCCACAGCCTGCAGTTCAGCGTCTTAACCACTTGAGCCACCGCATCTCCTGGTGAAAGCCTAGCTGGGCATTAAGGATCCATTTCCTATGGAGACCAAAGGATTACACCTGCAACCAGGCTGGCCTGATGCTCTCAGATCTCAGAAGCACCCCCAGTGACCCCTGCTCTGTGCCCAGAAGAGGGCAACCCCCCCCAACCCTCCAGGATCCCTGACCAAACTGGTCTGGAGAACAATGTCTTCCTGACCCCCAATGTGGCGGTCAGCATTTCCCTGGGCATGTAAGAAAGGGCCGCAAGAGCTGAGCACTGATGCAACCCTTCCTGCCCTCCCTTCTCGTGATCTGCCCAAGTTCACAGAATCAGCATTACTGTCAGGTGGCCATCTAGCCTCTGTTGGAAAACCTCCAAAGAAGGAGACCCCACCACCTCCCGGGGAATCCTGTTTACATTTACAGCATGTAGAACACGGGGAAGACATAGACGGATGAAAGGAAGTGACTGCATCCACTTTAGAAATGAGACCGTGCAACTGGAACTCTGAAATCTGGGGAGAAATTTGGATGAGGAGCATGTCCCAAGCATCGCTAATAGAGCCGTTTGCTCTGGAAGAGGGACAAGACACACACAATAGGATGCGGATGCTGGCAGCCTCCGCCTGCGCCATGCTTTGCTCTGCTGCCAGAA
>NW_015163666.1:260990-298124 GCF_001447785.1 Gekko japonicus | reverse complement strand
GGTGCTAGAACCATCACTTCAATTCTACCCTCCCCAGGGTTGTTTTTTTTTTAATGTGGCAGGAGCAGACAGAAATGATAGGAAATGTGCAATTAATCTGCTTGAGGGGCAGAATTTGCAAAGAAAAAAATGTACATCATATAAATAAGGCTGCTAACGCTGACTAGGGAAATCCCTGGAAATTTTTCGAGGTGGTGTATAGGGAGGAAGGAGTCCATTAGGGATATGATGTCACTCTAGGACTTCTGTTTCTCCTAGACTCTATGGTATACCATAGATTCCACCCTCCGAAGCTGCCATTTCCTCCAGGAGAAATTATCTCTGTTCTGGAGATTGTTTATAATTCCCGGTCAAATCTAACTCTCTCCCTCTTTGAGGCTGGCGTACATAAATTAAGCTGCCTCAGGGACTTCATCATACCCATAAAGAAAATGAAGAATTCTCTCAAACGGCCTGTGACTTTTTCGCATGCTGCATGCAGAGTGAGAATGTGGGTTGCTGTCAAGGTGTCGCACCCGTTCTCCAACTCGGGTTCCTTGCTCGTGCCCAACGTGGGCCGTCCCTGATGGGCATCCTGCCACGAGGCAGAGCAGAGAGGTAAATAAAGGAATGTCTCCCCGAGAAGACTGAGCTGGCTTTCACGGCAGAGGACCTTTGCCAGTCGGCCGATACATTCTGAGCAGCTGGCTTTCGAGTCTCATCTCTCATGTCACCCATCTTCGGAAAGTCAGTCCAGCTCCTGCTGGGTTTTAATGGATCTAATCGCCTCCTGATTATTCCCAGGGTTTGAGCCAAATAAGCTCTTCAAAATTAAAGCCTTTTTTTAAAACTGTAGCTCAAACTTGGGTTGCCATGGAGATACCAAGGCTGTAAATCCTCCCCCCCCCCCTTCTCCTGCCATTCTGTGTATGTGGCTTTTTCCTTGATGCGCCAGCCTGGTTATAATAGGCCTAATTTCTGAGGACATTTTCAGCCGTGGCCGGGGAGCTGAGAAATGACAGGGAGTGGAGACTCACCACTAAGTAAGTGAGGAAACTGCTTATATGTTGCTACCTTGAGGTAAAGGGTTCCCTTTTAGGTAATAAGTGCTGAGATTCTGTAGAGAAAAGAGACAGATGATTTGCCCTAAATTGCTCAGCAAGGTTTTCTTCTGTTCTCTGCCACATTCTCCAACTCTCCCACCCTCTGTCCTCAAGCAATTTTAGATAATGCTGCCATGGTGGAAAGAAATGGCGGGGAGCCACAGAGAGACGACATTCGCTCCCCCCTCTGAAATTTCGGCTCCGAATCCTGACACCAGCTCTTTCCCAGGTATTCTCCGAACGCTCAAAGGTTTGGGCAAATATTCACCCAACATTTGCATTTGAGATCCTAGGATGTTTTCAATATTTGACATCTTGTATTTGACATTATCTGATAGCTGCCGCGGAATGGTATTTAACATCTGTTGTCATTCAACAGACGACAAGCGTGTGTTTAATGTTTGACAGCTGATCATATACGAGATATCGTATTTGACACCTTTGTCAAAGCAATACAGAGTTGCCAGGAGTATACCCATGTAGAATCTGGAGGTAAAAACTCACATCAGGGAAGGGAATCTTGAGTTCAAATTTCCACATGCTCCGAATTTTGGGTATTTGTGAAAATTTGTTTCAGTTCTGAACAATTTAAGCAACTGCTTTCCTTACCCAAAATTTAGATGGTGCTAAAGAAGATTCCCAGAATGCCTTGCAGTGAAAAGCTTGGATGCAGTGAGTTGAGGCAATGACAGAGAAACATGGTGGTTCTAATGACTGGCCTGAGGCCTGGGTCCATTGGTGCTCTGGAGACCGTCTTCTTCACTTTGTGCAGGGAGTGGCAAGGCCAGTTCCAGCTGCGTCAGGTGCTCCACACAATACATCCAAAGGTGTGTTTGTTTTATCATGTAGTGTGAGCTCAGAGAATGGATGCTGAGGGCAGGAGAAAGATGTCCTGGATAAACTCTCTGTGGGCTGAGAGCTTGCCAGAAGCCACCCGCTAAAACTGTCTCTGAAATGAAGTTTGCCAGCTCAGCACCCATCCAGTAAAACCCACTTCTGTAAGATAGATTCAGGTGGGTAGTAGCCATGTTGGTCTGGAGCAGCAGAACAAAATGAGTCCAGCGGCACTTTTAAGACCAACAAAGTTTTAATCAAGGTATGAGCTTTTGTGGGGCCATGGCAGCTCAGAGGTTAAGACACTGAGTCGCAGACCAGAAGATCGGTAGCTTGGCAGTTCGAGACCCTAGTACAGCATGACGGAGTGATCTCCTGTCTCTGGCCCCGGCTCCTGCCAACCTAGCAGTTTGAAAGCAAGAAACTGCAAGTAGATAAATAGGCACCGCTTCAGTGGGAAGGTAACAGTGTTCTGTGTGCCTCAGTGTTTAGTCATGCCGGCCACATGACCACAGAGAAGTCTTCAGACAGCGCTGGCTCTTCGGCTTGGAAACGGAGATGAGCACCACCCCCTAGAGTCGGATTCAACTAGCTTTCGAGCAAGGGAAACCTTTACCTTTAACCTTTTTAATGAACTTTTGTGTGCATGCACGCTTCCATCTGAGGAAGTGGGCAGCACATGAAAGCTTATACGCCGAATAAAACTTTGTTGGTCTTAAAGATGCCGCTGGACTCAAACTTTGTTCCACTTCTGTAAGGTAATCGATAACAAGGTTCTGCAAACCATCCAATGTCCATCTCCTGAACCCGGTTCCACTCTTCGTTTGCCCTTTTGGTATGATCCACCACCACTTTCTGTCTCGCCTTCATTACAGGCCTCCCTTTTGGCCAGTTTAGTGAATCTCTCCCTTTTGTGGAAGATGTCAGTTTCTTGCTTCAAATAATGTTTTTCTTCTTGAGTGTAAGAACAGGAGCCATCATCCTCCGCTTTTCAGCAGGGCTGCCGTCAGCATACCCTGAGGTTGGGCAGTTGCCAGGGCCCAGGGCTGGTGGCAGAGCCCACTAGTCTCACCCCTCGCTTCTTCATTGGCTGGCACTCTGCCACCTGTGCTCACATGACTAGTGCTACTGGGTAGAGGCCTGTGGGCAGGGCAGGAGGCTGTGAGCCCTGGCAGGGGTAGGAGGGCTTGTGAGCAAGTGGGGAAAGGACACAAAAGCAAGTGAGAAGCATGCAGATGAGTGAGAAAGGAGGGTGTGAGAGGAGGACCTGGGGGGTCACCAGAGGAGGTCAGGTCAGTCCTGGGTCCCCCGAAATCGTGAACTGGCCCTGCTTTTTCTGTATTCTTCCATATTGATGAAAAGGTGGCCATTTCAGTAAAGATCCTTTCCTCCAGTTGGAAAACCCTCCGCTTCTTTCAGTCCCTCCAATGTGCAATTGACAGAGACTAGCCGAATACCGACGTGCCCCGAAATCTTTCCCTGCCGAGCCTCCCCTAACTCTCCAGCCGACTCCCAGGGGAAATCCTTATCACTGAGACTTGATTGTTTGGATTAGAGGTATGATAACCAGGGTAGCAGCTAAAAGAAATAAGATGCTAATTAAAATTCTACTGGAGTGAGCAAATTGCCTACAAATGAGATCGTTTGTGAAGGAACTAAGTACCAATTCCAAAACAGACTCTCCCTCTGTGCCCCCTCCCTTTCCTCCGAGGGTCTGAACATTCAAGCGTGGCTTCCCTGGAGCATCTAGAAATCCTGCCAACCTCTGGCTCTTTTGAGGGGAAATCTTTCAGACTTTTTTTTTTACAGAACGGTGATGCTCACTTGGACAGTCAGGCTGCGCCAACTTGGAAAGGCACCATGCGCCATTTTTTAATTCGCCAGGGGGAAGATCTTCAATGAGTGTCCTGTCTTGAAATGCAATACAAAGGCCATCTTACTAAACTGATTTTTTTTAAAAAAGGGTTTCATATTCTGCGTTTCTCTACCTTAAGGAGTCTCAAAGTGGCTTATAATCACCTTCCCTTCCGCTCCCCACAACAGGCACCTTTTGAGGTAGGTGGGCCCGAGACAGTTTTGAGAGAAACGTGACTGGCCCAAAGTCACCCAGCAGACTTCATGAAGAGGAAGAAGAAGAGCTGGTTTTTATACCCTGCTTTTCTCTACCTTAAGGTGTGTCAAAGCGGCTTACAATCGCCTTCCCTTCCTCTCCCCACAACAGGCACCTTGTGAAGTAGGTGGGGTTGAGAGAGTTCTCAGAAAACCATGACTGGCCCAAGATCACCCAGCAGGCTATCCTTTATGCTGTTTGATGGGTCTTTGACCATAATAAATAATGATGATGATGACCCAGCAGGCTTCATGAGGAGGAGGGGTGAATCAAACCTGGTTCTCCAGATTAGAGTCCATGCTCTTGAACACTACACCATGCTGTCTATCAAGACAGTTACTGGGGCCTATAAATGTGTTGCAGGATTGGTCCAGGCCCCTTTGGCTGAGATGTTATTTCCTGCGGTCCTGGACCGGTTTGGTTTGAGGTGCTGGAAGAGGATGGATGTTGGTTGCGCTGCCGCCACTGGTGAGGCCATGAATGCCAGAACTGAATAGGAAGGGACACCGTTGAGTGGCAGAGCATCTGCTTTGCACACAGAAGGTCCCAGGTTCAATCCCCAGCAAATCAGTTCAAAGAATTGGGTAAAAGGTGAAGTGAAGGTCCCAGAAGGTCCCAGGTTCAATCCCCAACAAATCAAAGAATTGGGTAATAGGTGAAGTGAATGACCCGAACCTTTCTGGAGACCTGCTGCTAGTCAGAATAGACCTTGAGAGGCCAAAGGTCTGACTTGCTAGAAGGCAACTTCATCCGCAAAGAAGGGTAATTTGGGAGCATCTAATGAAAACAATATAGAAATGCTAATGATAAATGGCTTCTAATCCTAAAGAAGGTGGACTTCCTTCTTGAGGGACGGAGTGAAAAATACATTTGTAATAATAAATTATAGGGTCACAGTTAACATCCGTGAAATGTTAGAAAGTTTTCCTTGCTTTGTTCATTGTACGCATTATACTATTGTTTTGCTCCCACATTGCAATCCAGTTTTGTTTCATTGCTGGCTGTATGTAGTATACTGTTTCCTTGTATGTAATATCCTGCTTTTAGAGTCCTAATCTCTAATTTTGTAATCCAGTTTTGTTTCATTGCATTGTTGTTAATGGTGAAATCTGCCTTGAGTCTTGATGAGAAAGGCAGACTATAAATGCAGCAAGTAAACAAATAAACCAATAAATAAATCATTACAGGCATGTGACATCTAGGGTTGCCAAATAGGAAAAACGTACTGGCGGGGGAGCTTCCAATCGCTCCAGGAGCCGGCCGGGAATGTGCGCGCGCGCGCTTCCGGAGCGTCACCCGGAAGTGACATCACACGCTGGGTGGGGCCACGCCATTTGAGGGGAAAACAAAGAGTTTTCCCCTCAAATGGCGTCGCCCCGCCCCCAGCGTGCGACATCACTTCCGGGTGACGCACACACGGGGGTGGGGGTTCCCCCGGGCCCCGATTCCGTGGGAGCGGGAATCGGGGCTCGAAACCGGGGGGAATTCTGCCCCCCGGGGGGATTTGGGAACCCTAGTGACATCCCAGATGTCAAGATCTGCATGGGAGTCTTTGTTGAGACTATAGCGGCCATTTGTGGTACTGCTGGCAGCCATAACGGAGCAGGGTCTTTTTGGTTGTGGTGCCCTCAACAGGGAACTTCCTCATCTGGGACACCTTTTGGACAATGTTCTGGAAACTGTGGGGCCCTTGAAGAAAACCTTTTATAATTTCCAAAAGGTGTCTGATGGATGCTAACAGTTAGACGTGAGGGCTTGAGTAACATTATTTTAATGTGTATGTGTGATCTGTGATATCCAGGGGTCATTTCCTGCAGGAGTGCACAGGAGTGGAGCTCTGGCAGTAAGGAGCCCAGGGGGCGGGCACATGCAACAAGCCCCGCTTCCTGCTCCCAGCAGCCCTCAGTCAGGCCACAAGGAGCAAGAAACAGCCAGGTAAGTTGCAGAGCCCTCCCCGGCCTGCCTTCAGGTACAAGCTCTCTCTCCTCTGTGAGGACAGATCTGCACATTCCCCCCCGCCCATAGCTAGCAATCCAAAACAGTCCAGTGGCACCTTTAAGACCAAGTTTTATTCAGGTACAAGCTCTCCCTCCTCTGCGAGGGCAGATCTGCATGTCTTCCCCCCAATAGCTAGCAATCCAAAACAGTCCAGTGGAGCCTGACCGGTGGGTGTTGCCTTCTGACACACTTCTGGTGATGTCAGGGTGTGTGGCATATGCAAATAAGTTATGCTAATGAGTTTTGCTATGAGCTCCTGCACCCCCTTTTCTACGAAATGACCCCTGATGTCACATTGAGTATGTCTCTGATTTCATTGCCTGCTGCAGCAGAAACAATGAGAACAAAATATGAAGTCATCTTATGGGTAAGAGGAGCTCAATGTAGCAGAGAGAGGAAGGGAACATATCACAAGGAGGCTATTTTTGAGGCACATCTTGAGCCTTCTTTGAACCTTTGGGAACTGCTTACTTTCCAGATGTGCTACAGCCCCTGATCTGGGACATTTCAGGCCTCCTGGACTATTGTTCAACCTTTCTGCATCCCTTTGCACCCACCTATAGCCATAGCCTGCCTTCCACACTAGGTGGGGCTGCCTCATTTCCAGACACAGCTTCAAAGGAATGTACGGGAAAGCAGAAATTTCCTTGCAACCAATTGAATTGCCTGTAATCTTACCGCCAAACACGAGTGCCTCTGTCTAGGAATGGTTAGCATCAGAAAGAAAAGAATAACATAAGATGCTTCGTTCAGATGTTTTCACCTGCAGATACAAGCACCTTCCTTAAATAAATAATAAGTGCCTTAAGCTAGAGTTGGTCCTTCTCATATACACAGTCCTAGAAGCTGAAGGGAGATTTTTTAAAATAAAGCATAATAAAGGATAGCGGTCATGAAAATTCACCCCGAGCCAGAGGGAATCGTGGGCAGAATTGGGAAGTTCAGGTTGGTGGAAATTGCAGAAATATCTCTGTAGGGTGTGTGTTCCAGTGAACACTTTTAAATACGAGAAATATTCCTATTATAAAAAGGTATTTTAAGGCTGCAGTCAGACGAGCAGTTTGATCCGATGTCGTTGCTGTTCCCTTCCAGATTTAAAGTACATGATCAGACAGCAACATCTGCCTTCTGTTCCCCAGTCGTTGGCACCCCTTTCTTACCCAACTTCGAATTGTAGTTATTTGACACCAGGGAAAGTCCAGTCTTTATGGATGTCAGTGCTTTCGCCATGTGTTTCTGGATGTCTGAACTCTCCCTTGCGAGCTCAAACACTTCGGGAAGTCTGATTGCACACTTCCATCATCACACCTTTTTTTTAAATTCAGTTAGCAATGAGCGCATAAGCGGATCTTCGCCTCAGGGTTGTGGATCACCACTTTACATTTCTGCACTCAAACATTCTGTCAGGATCAGGAGATCCTGGGGGAGTTGTTTTTGAGTGACAAATCCCCCCCCCTCCTGTTTCTTGGGATGGGAAAGCGAAGTGAGCCAGTTTGGTGTAGTGGTTAAGTGCACGGACTCTAATCTGGGAGAACCGGGTTTGATTCCCCACTCCTCCATTTGTACCTGCTGGATGACCTTGGGCAAGCCATAGTTCTAACACAGCTGTTCTTGAAAAAAGAGCAGTTTCTGTCAGACCTCTCTCAGCCCCACCTACCTAACAGGGTGTCTGTTGTGGGGAGGGGAAGGGAAAGGAGTTTGGAAGCCGCTCTGAGACTCCTTTGGGTAGTGTAGGGCGGGGTATAAATCCAATCTCTTCTTCTTCTGAATAGTCCCTAGTTAGGCTCCCATATTGGCAGGGAGCCTGGGGAGGCTGGCATCCCTAATACATGGAAACTTGGGGAAAGCTGGAAAAAATTAAAAATCCAGGTAGCCTTGCTTCTGAGCAAACTTGGGCTGAATATCTGCCCCTCAAAGTGTTTGCAGGGCTTTCTGGGCATTGATCTTGGCTAAAGGGTGTGTGTATGTTTTCCAGTCTACAGAGATCAGTTCCCCTGGAGAAAATGAATGCTTTGGAAGGTGGACTCTCTGGCACTGTGCCCCACTGAGGTCCCCTGTCCTCCCCAGGCCGCATCCCCAAACCTCCAGGAGTTTCCCTGCCTGGAGCTGGTAACCCTATCCCCATCTCACTTTCCCCCGTGCAAACTGTGTTAGCAGAAAAAGAGTTGCTGTTTGAGAGCATCCTTTGATTTACACAAGGGTAAATGCACTGAGCTGCAGTGGCTCAAGTGGTTAAGACGCTGAACTGCCGGCTGTGGAAGGTCGGTAGTTCAGCAGTTCGAGACCCGAGTGTGCTGCATGACGGAGTGAGCTCCCGTCTCTAGTTCCAGCTTCTGCCAACCTAGCAGTTCGAAAGCAAGAAATTGCAAGTAGATAAATAGGTACCACTTCAGTGGGAAGGTAACAACGTTCTGTGCACCTTGGTGTTTAGTCATGCCGGCCACATGACCACGGAAATGTCTTCGGACAGCGCTGGCTCTTCGGCTTTGAAACGGAGATGAGCACCGCAACCCTAGAGTTGGATTCGACTGGCTTTTGCGCAAGAGAACCTTTACCTTTAAATGCACTGAAATGCACTGAAGTACGCCATGATTGTGTCTGTAAGCTCACACCCGGCACAATTGTATAGAACGATTCGGCCCTTAACTACTCTGCCACAGGGCAGACAAAATGCTAGGGAATTGGATATAGGCTGTGAGGCTTTTGCGAGCTATTTTGCAGACAAAGTCTTGCTGCTCCGCTGTGACCTCCTGACCACACTTGAGACAGTGAGTGAACTTGAGGCTCCATGCTCGTCTTTTGGTCCTATTCTGGATTATTTTGGTCCACTCAGCCTAGAGGAAGTTGACAGACTGATCTCAAAGGTACGCCCAACCACATTCAGCCTTGATCCGTGCCCCTCCTGGCTAATTAAAGCTGGTTGTGAGGGGTTTCGAGGCACCCTTTGGGATATTATTAACAGGTCCCCCACTGAGTGTCTGATCCCGGGGGCTCTCAAGGAAGCGATGGTCCGTCCTCGCCTAAAAAAACCCATCTCTGGACCCGGCCTAATTGGCCAACTATCGGCCGCTCTCCAATTTGCCCTATTTGGGCAAACTACTAGAGACGGCGGTGGCGATACAGTTGCAGAGCTTTCTGGATGACACTTCCACGCTGGATCCCTTCCAGTCCAGCTTCTGACCGGGTTATGGGATGGAGACAGCACTGGTCGCCCTCACAGATGACCTCCGGAGGCATCTGGATTGGGATGGGATGGTGGTGCTGCTGTTGCTGGACCTGTCGGCGACATTCAACACAGTCGATCATTAGCTGCTTGCACACCGCCTCACTGACATGGGGATTCGGGGGCTTGCCTTGCAATGGCTCGTCTCCTTTCTCCAGGGTCAGGGGCAAAGGGTGGCACTTGGGGAGAAGCTGTCCCGTAGGCACCCACTAATTTGTGGAGTGCCGCAAGGGGCAGTGCTCTCCCCGATGCTATTTAAAATCTATATGCACCCCCTTGCTCAGATTGCCCAGAGGCATGGGCTAGGGTGCCATCAATATGCAGATGACACCCAGCTCTATCTGTTGTTGGGTGGTCAGTCTGGCTCTGCCCTGGAAGATCTGGACTGGGCGCTGCAGGACGTGGTGGGATGGCTTAGGCTGAGCTGATTGAAATTGAATCTGACAAAGACGGAGGTCTTATGCCTGAATCGGAGTGGATCGGGGTTAGGGGTCCCACTACCAGCCTTCGATGGGGCGCTGTTGGTGCCAGCGCCGAGGGTCAGGAGTTTGGGAGTGCTCCTGGATGCTTCCCTGACAATGGAGGCCCAGGTAGCAGCCACTGCCAAGACAGCCTTTTAACATCTTCGGCTGATTAGGCAGTTGGTCCCCTTCCTCGAATGCAATGATCTGGCTTCAGTGATCCACGCTATGGTCACCTCGAGGTTGGACTACTGTAATGCTCTCTACATGGGGCTGCCCTTGGGGCAACTCCGGAAGCTGCAGCTAGTGCAAAACGCAGTGGCCAGGCTGTTGTTGGGTCTCCCTATGCGGGAGCACATCCAGCCTGTGCTAAAGTCGTTGCACTGGCTACCAATAGCGTTCCAGATTCACTTCAAGGTGCTGGTTTTGACCTTTAAAGCCCTTTATGGTCAGGGGCCTGCCTACCTGAGGGACCGCCTTTCCCCGTATGTTCCCCAGAGAGCACTGCGATCTGGAACACAAAACCGCCTGCCCCCCCCGCGCCTAGGGACGCCAGGTTGGTGGTGACTAGGACCAGGGCGTTCTCCCTGGTGGTGCCGATGCTCTGGAATAATCTCCACAGCAAGATCAGAGCACTGCAGGACCTCCAGCAATTCTGCAGAGCCGTGAAAATGGAACTTTTCTGCCGGGTGTTTTCGTAAGAATCGATTTCGTCGGCTGTGCTGCACTTGCACTTTGTTATACGATACCGCCACATTTAATGGTTTTAACTGTATTTACTTGGAATTTTATTGTATTTTATCTATGTATTTGCTGGTTTTAGAACTGTATGTAAGCTGCCCTGAACCGCTTTTGCGGAAGGGCGGGATAGAAATCTAACAAATAAATAAAGATAAATAAATGTCAGTTGGATTCCTTTCATGTAAATCACGTATTCCAAGTAAGAGAGGCAAAGCACAGGAGGCTGAGAGGGGCCACAGTAGTTGGTAAAAGGATCGTGGAGCTGTCAAGATGAGTGATGCTTTGGTTAAGTGCTTCTGTGCATGCCTGAAAGACGATTTTTTAAAAAAGGATGCCCCCTGACAGTGTGCTCTGTGGTTGACTTGCAGCAATAATCTGAACAATCAACCACGAAGTGAATGCATGGTGAAGCTGGCTCATGAGGGGATGTCTGATCAAAACGTTCTGTTACAACATAATATGGCATCATTAGAGGCGTGCCCATACCGTGCCAAGCCTGTTGTCTGACCGCAGCCTAAATCTTCAAATGGAAGTGGTCACATCACAAATTCAACAGCTCACTGGCCAAGTTCTAAGATAGGATGAATTAGGGCTCCTGGTGGAAAGGGGCACACATTGGTCCCACCCTGACTATTGATTATGAAAAGCCTTCTTGCAACAATATAGCCAAAGTTGCAAAAGCGTGCTCTAGAGATGACAACTGGGGTGCTAGCATAAGAACAGAGGCACAGACCACAGAAGTTCTTCCTTAAGTCCACTGTGTGTGTGTTATGGGTCTTCAAGTCACTTCCAACATATGGCAATCCTATGAATTAATGGGGAGGGAAGGTGTCATGCTATAGCCCCATCTCATCAGATCTTGGACATTAAGCAGGGTTGGTACTTGAAAGACCATCAAGGAAGACTCTGCAGAGGAAGGCATTGCCAAACCACCAGTTTGGCGTAGTGGTTAGGAGCACGGACTCTAATCTGGGAGAACCAGGTTTGATTCCCCACTCCTCCAGATGCAGCTGCTGAGTGACCTTGGACAAGCCACAGTTCTCTCGGAGCTGTTCTCTCAAGAGCAGTTCTCTCGGGGCTCTCTCAGCCCCACCTACCTCACAGGCTGTTTGTTGTGGGGAGATGAAGGGAAGGAGATTGTAAACTGCTCCGAGACTCTGAGTGAAGGGTGGGGTATAAAACCAATCTCCTCCTCCTCCTCCCTTGAAAGCCCCTTTTGGGGTCACCATAAGTCAGTTGCAACTTGACAGCACGTTAAAGACAGAAATATGAATTAATGATCTTCAAAACACCCTATCATTAACAGCCATGCTCAGGTCTTGCTATCTGCTTCTGAATATAGAATTAATGTTATTACAAACATGCTTGGTGCATGACAAAGGCAACCCCCCCTCGACTTGGGCTACAAAGAGAATGTATTGTGTGATCTGGGCTGGTAAGGGTGTTGGAGTTATTATGAGGCATAAGACAGAAAAGGAACCCTATTAAGTGTTCATAAAGTATGAGAGGGATGTTATTTTCACGCTATGATGCTCCTTTTCATCTCTTTTTGTTTCTCTTTGTTGTCCCTGTGAGCCTTTTCGATTTGCTCGCTACCAGTGCCCACTTAAGTCTGCTTCAGGAGGAAACAACCGGATGTGAATACGCTTGCACATTAGATTTGCACATGGGGAAAAAAACCAAAAATGAAACAGGGGTTTTCAAGGTTGTTTGTATGAATGCTTGGACACACTTTCATTTCGGTTTTGTTCCTGGAGAACAGGAGCATCAGAAATCTGGGTAACACCAGCTGATGTATTCAAGTCGAAAGAATCAGTTGTGGGAATGAGTCAGTGCATCTACCCATAATATCTATGCACATACAGCAAACGTGAATTGAACATGTCTGCATCAAATGTTTGAAAAGGAGATTCTGGGTCTAGCCTACAAGGAAGATTCAAACCAAACACAACCTTTTAGCAAGAAATGCATTTTTATAATGAACCGCTGTGCCCGCAACAACTTTCCATGTCTCCTCTGCAAATTGGGAAAATCTTGGAGATTTAGAGGGTGGAACCTGGGGAGGGAGGGAGCTTTGGGGAGAGAAGGGAATTCAGTGAGGTATAATTCTATAGACCCCACTGTCCAAAGCAGCTGTTTTCTCCAGAGGAACTGGTCTCTATAGCCTGAAGATCAGTTGTAATTCTGGGAGATCTCCAGGGCCCACCTGGAGTCTGGCAAACTTATGCACATGGCCATATCTACACAGCTCTATCCTACATATGTTTACTCAAAAGCAAGTCCCACTGTGTTCTATGGGACTTATTTGCACTAGGGATCATCTACAGTTTCATATAGATTCTTGTCCAATATAACAGGGTTTTTTTGGGGTGGGGGTGGAGGGATTAAGTTTAATTGCTTCTTAGAAGCCAGGCAGCCACCTAAAGCCTCTTACATCAGCCGCCTGTCACTGCAAATTCCTTGCAACTGACTAGCATCTTTCCAAACATAAGAGGAGCTATGTTGGATCAGGCCAATAGCTCATCCAGTCTGTGTCACACAGTGGCTAAAACCCAGGTGCCATCAGACATTCCACTAGCAGGGCCAGAACTCCAGAAGCCCTCCCACTGTTGCCCCCCAGACACCAAGAATACAGAGCATCATTGCCACAGACATAAGAATGTAAGAGAAGCCACGTTGGATCAAGCCAATGGCCCATCCAGACCCACACTCTGTGTCACACAGTGGCCAAAACCCAGGTGCCATCAGGAGGTCCACCAGTGGGGCCAGAACTCCAGAAGCCCTCACACTGTTGCCCCCCAAGCACCAAGAATTCAAGGCATCCATCTATACCTTGTGGCTAATAGCCACTGATGGACCTCTGCTCCAAAGGCTTATTGGATTTATACCCCACCCTTCACTACCCAAGGGAGTCTCAGAGTGGCTTACAAACTCCTTTCCCTTCCCCTCCCCACAACAGACACCCTATGAGGTAGGTGAGACTGAGAGAGCTCTGACAGAAACTGCTCTTTTTTCGAGAACAGCTGTGCCAGAACTACAGCTTGCCCAAGGTCATCCAGTAGCTGCAAGTGGAGGAGTGGGGAATCAAACCCGGTTCTCCCAGATTAGAGTCTGCGCACTTAACCACTACACCAAACTGGCTGTTGTCCCTGTTGTCCCACCCTTATCCATCTACTGTAAGCCAGACTGGTAAAAAAGTAAAAAACGTCTAAATAAAATTCAATAATAAACTGAAATGTAATAGTTCTACTGTTTTAACCTAAGACAAGTGAAAGGTGGAACAAAACACCATGATAATAATAACCCGTATGGATCCAGGCCTACCTACCCTTTATGGGGCAAGTTTGTCACATGAGTAGGACCTAGGGTTGCCAGGTCTGGGTTGGAAAATACCTGGAGACTTGGGGGGGTGGATCTGGGAGAGGGTGGGGTTTGGGTAGGGGAGGGGCCTCAGCATGGTCCAATGCCATCGAGTCTACCCTTCAAAGCAGCCATTTTCTCCAGGGGAGCCGATGTCTGTCAGCTGGAGATCAGTTGTAAAAGTGGGGGATCCCCAGGCCCCACCTGGAGGCTGGCAACCCAAGTAGGACCTGCGAAGTCAGGGCCTCAACCAGATGTAGCATACAGCATGATTAGGGAGGAGGAGGATGGGGCCGGAAGCGACATGCTGTGGTTGCTGGGGAGGCTGTTGGAGTCGCAGTAAGAGATGCGACGGAAGAGCTGGCAGAGAGAGAATTGGGTAGGAGCGATGCAGAGACTGCAGCAGGAGGTGAACTTACTGGGAGTGGAGAGGAATGCTGAAAATAAATGCAACATGCCTATGTGACCTGAAAGTGATGTAGGCACATTGGGGATGTTGTTGTTGTTGTTGGTGGTGGTGATGCTCTGGTTTTCGGGCAAAACTCTGTGGTAGAATTAGCTTCTACCATAGAGCTGGCCAAAAACCAGAGCGTCACCCTCAACGTCCCAACATCACTTGCAGATCATGTAGACAGTTTGGTGTTGAGAGCCAGTTTGGTGTAGTGGTTAAGTGCGCGGACTCTAATCTGGGAGAACCGGGTTTGATTCCCCACTCCTCCACTTGCACCTGCTGATGTGACCTTGGGTCAGTCACAAGCTCTGGCACAGCTGTCCTTGAAAAAGAGCAGTTTGTGTCAGAGTTCTCTCAGCCCCACCTACCTCCCAGGGGGTCTGTTGTGGGGAGAGGAAGGGAAAGGAGTTTGTAAGCCGCTCTGAGACACCTTCGGGTAGTGAAGGGCAGGGTATAAATCCAATCTCTTCTTCACATTTAATTTTGGTGTTCTTCCCTGTTTTTTGGGAGGTAATTCTCCCCCATGGCAGAGAGGTCGGGACCTCTGCTGGAGGGGGGGTCTGGCATCCCTACATCATGAGGAGGCCAAGCAGGGTGCACAGGAGTTGCCTAACATGGTGTGGGAGAGGCCCGCAGACAGACGAAGCAGGGTGTGAGAGGACTGAGAAGTAAGGACAGGGACTGGTGTGGTAAAGGGAAGCAGACTGGAACAAAGATGAGGAAGGACTGTGGGGGGAGTGGACATTGGGAGAGAGACAAATAAAGCATGGGGGTGTGGCACATAGCAGCTGAATGTATGTTATAAGCAATGCTCCCTCTAAGCTGTGGAGTCTTGTGAGCAAAAATTCTACTTTGTGAGTTCCTAGCATTAAAGTTGTGAGCAAGCCATTTGGCTGCTGCATCAATTAGTTTGCTCTGGAGCCATCCTTCCTGAGCGAAGACAAAAATGTGTGAGCCGGAGGCTAAAAAACTGTGAGCTAGCTCACACTAACTCATCTTAGAGGGAACACTGGTTATAAGCCTTCTGTAAAACGAATTTGAAGGGGGGGGTGCATAGTAGAATGTGATACCTGTACTAGGAAGGCTCCAGGAAAGGTGTTGGCAGACACCACAGTGCCCACAGGCTTTGTGCTGGGGACCCCTGCCATAGATGGGGGGGGGGGGGGAAATCACAGTATTTAATGATGCCAGCAGTCATGGACTAAATCCCCTACGTCTGATGTGGCAGCTCCTCTTTACCCTTCAGTAAGACCACCACCTTTTCTTTCGTTTCTGTACCTTTAACAGCCGCTCAGTCCACGAAACATCAAGTAAGTTACCCTTTCCCCCTCACTAAACCAGAAAAGCTGGGCACGTTCAGCTGTTGTTAAAGGTGCAGATGGAAAGAAAGCTGGCCGTTCCAATTCCAAGTGCAGAAGAAAACGTGTGGTTTTGCTTTGTTTAGGGAGGCACCAAAGTTAGAAGCTTGTCTTCCTCAGAGGCCATGGTTAACTCTCATGAAAGCTAAGAAATATTCCCATCATCTGGAGGAAGTGAGTATTTCCCAGTGAGTGACTCAGCTTGGGTTCCTTCCCAGGAGCAATCGTTGTTATCAGTGGTGTTTCTCTTGTATTAGGCTCTCTGATTTTTTGTTGTTGTTAGTTTTGTCTCTGCTGACGGCTATTTCTTTTTAACAGGCTCACCTTTTGAGAAATCCGCTTTTTATTCACTTCCGAGCCATGTGCGCACCTGTATCTGGGAATGGACACAGGGCAGGTCAGGAAACTGGCCTTGCGACCCTGGGGAAACACTTGATAGGGAACGATCCATCATGGCTCTCTAATTAGTGACAATGTTAGCTCTCCTCAGTGTGATCTCCCCCCCCCCCCCCTTAATAGTGCTCTTGAACACATCTCTTTTAACTTCTGACATGAGGAGGTCTTGTAAAATGATGCTTGGTAAGCACTTCATAGGGTCGCCAGACCCCTTGGTGGAGGCGGGGGTCCCCCGCCACCAGGCCCCTCCTCCTGCCACCGTTCAGCTGACTGGCAGAGGGGACTTACCAGGAGAGAGAGGGAGGCCCAGGCTATGTCATCAGCAATGTGGGGATGTCACTTCCAGTGTGATGTGATCACACTGGTGACATCTGGGCGATGCTCTAATATTTGGCCAAAAGCTCTATGGTAGAAGCCATTTTTACCATAGAGTTTTTGCCCCAACACCAGAGAATCACCCCGATGCCATGATGTGATGATGTCACTTCTAATACATGCCAGAAATGACGTAGCCACCTCACTGGCAATGTTGCCTGGGCCTCCCTGCTGCTCTTGGTAAGCCCCCCCATCCCCCACCAGTTGCCAGGAGGGACCTGGGAACCTGAAAGCCCTAGGATTTAGGAGTACCCAATGAATTATATTTATTTACTTTCTTCATACCGCACTTTTCTCTCGAATGGGAACCCGACGTGGCTTATGACCTTCTACCTTTCTCCATTTTATCCTCACAACATTCTTGTAAGGTAGGTTAGGCTGGCCGAAGGCTATCTAGCAAGCTTCCATGACAGACTGGGGGATCTGAACCTGGGTCTCTCAGATCCTAGTCCAGCCATCACACCAGCAGTAGGTTTAGGAGAGACAGCACATAATTAAAGTGCAAAACTCACTATCACAAGATGTGAGAGAGGTTAAGAGTGCTGGACTATTATCTAGGGACCCAGGTTCAAATCCCCATTCATGCCATGGAAGCTTGCTGAGTGACCTTGGGCCAGTCAGACTCTCTCAGCCTTACCTACCTCACAAGGTTGTTGTGAGGACACAGTGGCGAAGAGGAGGACGATGTAAGCCACTTTAGGTCCCCTTCGGTGAGAAAAGTGGGGTACAAATGGATTAAATAAATGCAGGGCTATTTTTGGGCAGGAACGCACAGGAACGGAGTTCCGGCTGGCTCCTGAGATGGCCACGCTCAGCAGGAACTCATTAGCATAATAGGCCACACCTAACAGCAGACACTCATTAGGACTGGCTACATTAGGGGTGTGTGGCCTAACATGCAAATGAGTTCCTGCTACAAAAAAGCCCAGGGTCTTGACAACAAAAAGTAAACAGAATAAGAAGCAAAAGGTGGGTGTGGTTGGATGACCACACTTCTGGTAACATATGGGGTGTGGCCTAAGATGCTAATGAGCTGTGCTGTCAGGGGGTGTGATCTAATATGCTAATGGGTTTCTGCTGTTGGGTGTGGCCTATTATGCTAATGAGTTCCTGCTGGGATTTTTCTACCAAAAAAGCCCTGAATAAATTAATAAAATGTAGCGATGTCCCCTGATGTATATAGCTCTAAACAAGGATTAGGAGAAACTCATGGAGAAGGCTGGGTCATTCGCTGGCTGTTGACCATGATGAAGCCTCCAGGTTCAGAGAATGTATACCAGGGCCGTAGCCAGGATTTTGTAGTTCAGGGGGCCTTCAAATAAGTCGGGGGGCACTGATGTCTCAAAATAAAAAATAAAATAAACATAAAATTTTAAAAACTCACTTTTGCAGCATTTGCAGTCTGCTTGCCTATGCAAGGAAGCAAGCTGTGTTTGGGGAAGGGGTGGCGGTGGGGAGTCCTCCAGGTGGCCCAGAGAGTTGGGAGCCCTCCAGGTAGCCCAGAGAGTTGGGGGTCCTGGGAGATGCATGGAAGTCAGGGGGCCAGGCCCTGAAATGTCCCACTGCAGCTGATGTATACCAGTTTCTGGGTGCCGGCAGGAATGGGGGGAGATGAGCTTTGGCAGCTGACCAAGAACACCCAAATAAAAAGAGGGCTATTCACATAATGAGTACAGTTTGCAGACCTATTCGAGTTTGCTGTGGCTTCTGTAATTCCTGACATTCTCTGAAGTATCTCTGGCACCTTCATTTCCCTAGAAGTTTATGAGCTTACATAGAGGCTCCCTTAACCCTGCTATGTGATTCAAGTGAGGCTTACTTCTGTGCTATTTTTTTTAAAAATTGAAGCCAATCGTAACTTTTTTTAAAAAAAAAAACAACCGCCACCGTTTCTTGCAACGACTGACATGGCTTGATCAATGCTTTGAGTTCAGGGGAAGTCAAACAGATTGTCAGATCCTGACAGAAGATCTCCTAGGGCGTGAGGGTGAGCAAGCAAACAGCCTGAAGATGTAAGAACTGATAGTAATTATAGGAAGAAAATTGTTATTAATGTACTAATTTGCTTGGAAGCCAGACTTCATGTAATTACGATTTAGGATCAAGATAAGGTTAATGCGTGTACCTTCCCGGGTATTTATGGAAAGTTTAAACGGATTCTCCACCGTCAAATCTTGCAAATGGTAATTGCTTCTGTGAGGCTGGGCTGTGCGTTCTCCACATGATCCCCAGGGCAAAGTATAACTGAGTGGAGAAAGCAGGGCTTCAGAGAGAAACCGGAGAACATTTCAGGCTGGATTAGCCCAAGGGTCCATTTAAGTCATTACTTTCTCTTCAACTTGGGGGCAGGTGTCTGAGTGGGGCAACCTGCCCGGGAGTTGAGAGACCCCAGTGTGTTTGTACTTGTTGCCAAAGGCAGGAGTCCTCAACATGGTGCCCCTGGGCGCCATGGCATCTAGAACCTAACCTTTTACCTATCAGATGTTTTTAGAATGTGGGTGGGGCCAGGCGGGGCTTTTGCCCACCAAGGCTTCTGATTGGTCATTGGAGATTTGATTGGCTGTCCAGGTCTTTTAAAATGTTGCTTTGGCAGCAGCTGCCACCACCACAGCACAGGCAGGGCGTGAGGATAAAATGGAGGAGAGGAGAGAGCCCTGCATGACTGAAGGTGAGTTGCAGCAGCCATTTTTGTCACTGGCTCAATTTCCTGAAGCAGCCATTTTGCGGCAGCCGTGTTGTGGTTGCACTAGCCTGCCAGCGCTGAGTTGGGAAATACCTAGAGGTTTTGGGGGTGGAGCTTGGGGATGGCTTAGGGAGGAGTAGGACCTGAGCAGGGTACAATGCCATAGAGTCCACCCTGTAAAGCAGCCATTATCTTCAGGGTCATCTGATCAACTGTAATTCTGGGAGATCTCCACGTGCTACCTGGAGGTTGGCAACCCCAGACTTCCAAAAGTGTATGAAGGCTCAAGAAAGCTGGGGATCCCCTGGCTTAAGGTTAGGAAGACTGGGTAGAAAAATAGGAGAATTTTTGATATTAGTAGGGTTGCCAGGTCTGGGTTGGAAGATTCCTGGAGACTTTGGGGGTGGATCCAGGATAGGGATCTTTGCCGGGAGCGGGGGGCTCCCGGATGGCGTTGGGTGAATGCGCGTGTGTAAAGCGCACGCGCCGCGTTCACGTCACCCGGAAGTGACGTAGGCACGCTGGGCACACTGGGGATGGGGCCACGGCCATACAAGGGAAAACCATAGAGTTTCCCCTTGTATGGCTGTGGCCCCGCCCCCAGCGTGCCCGGTGTGCCCATGTCACTTCCTAGTGACGCGCACACCGGGGCGGGGTTCCCCCGGGGCCCGATTCCGCCGCAACCCGATTTGGCAGCCCTAATCCGGGAGAGGGCGGGGTCTGGGGAGGGGCCTAAGCATACTACAATGTCATAGAGTCCACCCTTCAAAGCAGCCATTTTCTCCAGGGGAGCTGATCTCTGTCAGCTGGAGATCAGTTGTAAAAGCGGGAGATCCCCAGGCCCCACCTGGAGGCTGGCAACCCTAGATATTAGACTTCCAGCTTTACAGAAGAAACTGAATATTACAACGTAAGCCAGGTTTCCCAAACGTTTTGAGCTTGAGGGAACCTTTGGAATTCTGGCACTGTGTGGGGGAGAATGGTTACCACAGGAGGTGGGGCTAGCCACAAAATGGCTGCCACGGCTTCCCTTCAGTCACACCGTGAAGATCCTTATGCATTAGCGGCAGCTGTTGCCAAAGCAACGTTTTTATAAATATGCATTGGCCAGAAACCCACCTGGTCCCATTTCCTTTAGAAAAAAACTTGGCAGGCAACGGGCATCAGTAGGGCTGCCAAGTCCCCCCGGGGGGTGGGGAAACCCCCGCCCCAGAGGCCCGTTCCCCGCTGCTGGTGGATCGGGCCCCGGGGGGAACCCCACCCCGACATGCGTGTCATCAGGAAGGGACGTTAGGATGCCGAGCACGCTGGGGGCGGGGCCATGACCATCGGAGGGAAAACTCTATGGTTTTCCCTCCGATGGTCGTGGCCCCGCCCCCAGCGTGCCCAGCGTCCTAACGTCACTTCTGGGTGACATGCGTGTGGCGCCCAGGAGTCCCCGCTGCAGCGACTGCAACTACTTGGCAACCCTAAGCATCAGGTTGGGGACCCCTGCACTAACCTGTATAATAATTTTATTGTATCAGTATTCCATGTACTTAAATGTATGACGTGATCTACTGACAGCTTTTGGGGGGAGGGTGCAAGGGTACCCCAAGACTCTGTTTTGCCTGGAGCGGCAAGGTTCCCTCCCTGTGGTCCTGCCAGGGGGACTGCTAGCGTGAACAGCTGGTCCATAGGCCCCGTCTTCAGAAAATGTTATTTTCTTTCCCCCTTCCGGCTCGGTTTCATCTGGGAAAAGTTTACCAAAGTTGGAGATGAATAATGAAAAGTGAGCTCTTTCTTTTCCGGCGAGTTCACAGCTCACGTTCGTGCCCTGCTGATGTCTCTGGAGCCTTTAAAAGCACATCACTTACATAAGAACTCCTATAAGCTCATCACCATTAATTTTCCATATTAAATACATTTATAATGAAATCTCCAGAGAAGCGAGGCTAGGCTGGGGCCTTGGCTCTCCGGAAAGAAGCCGCCTTCTCCCGGGAACGCCAACCAACCAGCCAGCCAGAGAGGGCGGCTAAGTGCTTTATGTTCCCTGGGGCAACGGATTAAATGGTGGCCCGGGGAATGGGCCTTGCTGCTTTCCTGAAATCTCTCCCAGGTTTATGCATCAATAAATTATTGAAGCAAATTACTTTGACTGCTGGAAACTGCCAGTTAAGTATAAGGGTACTTCGCTCGCGAGGCTGTTAAAAGACACGGGGAAACATGCATTAAGGAAGGCCGATTAAAACAAGCGCTCTCCCATGGAGGAACGAAAAGATGGGTGGCACTTTTGTTAAGTCGCCTCGGATTACCCAGAAGCCCTCAGTGGCTGAAGCCATCTGAGTTTAACTACCGCCGAGCTATTAATCCAGAGCGTGCGTACGGACAAAGATAGCTGCTTGCTTAGCATCTTACAATGAAATGCTTTCTCTGTGTGTGTTTGTACATCTTCTCTGGGCATGCTCTGCACATTCTCAAGGACACTCTTTTCTTTATGACTGTGGTTTCCAGCCTCCAGGTGGTGGTTGGATATCTTCTGGGACTAGAACTGCTGTCCAGGCAACAGAGATCAGTTCACTTGGAAAACAAATGGCTGCTTTGGAAGGTGGAGTCTATGGCATTATACCCCACTGAAGTCCCTCCCCTCCTCAAACCCTGCCCTCCCCAGACTCTGTTAAGTATGACACTTAACTCGGAGGAACAGTTCAACAAGTGATTTCAGCTTTATTTAGTGAGATCAGCATAAAGGCTCAGCCTTGTAAGGACTAGACCAGCTAGACAACTTCCATAGGCAACACAGCAACTTATATACAATTCTGGCTGAGATAGCCACACCTACAATGTTTCACAACAACCAATCACATTAGGTTTGTTACATCCAATCACAATCGATACATAACGTCCAATCAAACCCATTCCCTCCAGAATACACACCATTGGTCAGTATTTACAATCCGCATAATGAGCTATGGTAGATCAAGCTTTTACCATTATGTCTCTCAAGACATAACAGACTCCACCCCCCAAACCTCCAGGTATCTCCCAACAAGGACCTAGCAAACCTATCTCTGAGTTGGGACATTCCTGGAGTTTTGTGGTGGATCCTGGGGAGGGCAACATTTGGGAAGGGGAGGGACCTAATTGGGGTATAACGCCCTATAGTCCACCCTCTGAAGCAGCCATTTTCGCCAGGGGAACTGATCTCTGTAGTCTGGGGATCAGTTGTAGTTCCAGGAGATCTCCAGGCCTCATCTGGAGGTTGGCAACCCTCCATAACAGTATCCCATGATCCAAGGAGAAGTCATGGATGGCAATGAAAACTGGCTGGAGGAAAGGGCGCTAAGATCTGGTCAGTCTCAGCTTCAATGAAGCATGGATTGTTCCCTAGTTGAAAGGATTATACCACAGCACAATCCAAACCCGTTCTGGATCTGACAAATGTACCCCCTATGGAGGCAAATGCTGGCTGTTAGGAATGGCTTCCTTTGATTGCTGTGGCTGGATCTTAGATATCACTCGGTAAAATGAAAATAATTTTTTTTTGCATGTGCATTTTCTGCATTGTTTAACACACTGGGTCTCATGCTTCAAACTTTGTTTCAGATCTCTGCAATCCTTATAGGGCTGCCAAGTCCCCCCGGGGGGTGGAAATCCCCCCACCCCAGAGGCCCATTCCCAGACGCCGGGGAATCGGGCCCTGGGGGGAACCCCGCCCCAGCGTGCACGTCACAGGGAAGTGACATCATAACGCCGGGCACGCTGGGGGCGGGGCCATGGCCATACAAGGGAAAACTCTATGGTGCCACCCCGGAGTCCCCCGCCGGCAAGGTAAGTTGGACTTGGTAACCGTAAATCCTTATCCTGTCCCATTGCTTATTAGATGTGTCATATGGTTGATTGCATTGACTTACACTATGCAGTCTGCCCTGAGTCTTTTTTTTCTTAGTGAGAAATAAATAAAAATAAACTTCAAAGGAAGCAGAATACTGGACTCCAGTCAATCCGATATTCCCAGAACTTTCCCAGCAGCATCGAAAGAGGCTCTGCTGATTTTGAAGAAACATTTGGCAATACCTATGGAAATCAACCCTGACTGTTCCCTGGAAGGCCAGATAATGAAACTGAAGCTCAAATACTTTGGCCACCAAACGAGAAGGGAGCACTCACTGGAGAAGACCCTGATGCTGGGAAAGATTGAAGGTCAAAGAAGATGGGGACGGCAAAGGATGAGATGGTTAGACAGTGTCATAGATGCAATGAACATGAAATTGAGCAAATTTCAGAGGATGTAGGAAGACAGGAAGGCCTAGCGTGATCTGGTCCATGGGGTCGCGAAGAGTCGTACTTGACTGTGCAACTGAACTACAACAACAAAAATGAAAATGGGACATCACTTCTGAGTTGTGGCTGCGAGTGAGACCACAGCATGAGCACAATGCTGGTTCCTCCACAACTTTGTTCCTGATCAGTAGCGGGACTGGTGAGGCCCGTGGCAGGAGTCCTGCTATAGCGAGAGACCTGGCAATTCTACTGGCTGGCAGCAGCTTTCCAGGGTCTCAGGGAGAGGTTATCACTTGCTGGTGGTGGAAGGAGGAGGAGGAGGAGGAGGAGGAGGAGGAGGAGGAGAGATTGGATTTATACCCCACCCTTCACTTGGAGCCTCAAAGCGGCTTACAATCTCCTTCCCTCCCCACAACAGACACCCTGGTTGTGGTCACACACACTAAACAATCCACTTTCAATCCACTTTCAGTGCACTTTCCAACTGGATTTTATTCTGTGAACTGGCAACATCCAGTTGGGAAGTGCATTGAAAGTGGATTGAAAGTGGATTATTTAGTGTGTGTGACTGTAGGTGGGGCTGAGAGAGCTCTTTGAGGACTACTTTTGAGAGAGCAGCTCTGAGTGAACTGTGACTGGCCGAAGGTCACCCAGCTAACTGCATGTGGAGGAGCGGGGAATCAAACCTGGTTCTCCAGAATAGAGTCCACTGCTCTTAACCGCTGCACCAAACTGGCTCTCTCACTACGATTTATGGTGACCCTGTAGGATTATCAAGGCAAGAGATGAATATAGACAGTTTGCCATTGGCTGTGACTGGTTTCCCATCCAAGTATTAACCAGGGTCAAACCTGCTGAGCTTCCAAGGACTGATGAGATCAGATTAGTCTTGGTCATTCAGGTCAGGGCTATCACCTGATCCTTTTAAGAACTGGAGATGCGGGGGATTGAACCTGGGACCTTCTGCATGCCAAGCAGATGGTCTCCCACTGAGCCACAGAGTGAGTCATGGGAAAGACAGTGCCACTCCCTTCAAGAAATCCTGGTTCTTGGGTGGAGAGATGAGAAGCTCTGATTTCTGTCCTTTGGAGGCTTGTGAAAACAAAAATGAAACCAACCTGACTTGCTCGCTCACAACCTTTCTCCTTCCTTTTCTGTTTGCTGTGTTCCTGTCTCCATCAAGACCTTTCCATTTTAGAGTTCAGGAATCATAAGGTACCTTTCAATAACTGCCTTTTATAAATGCCGTGGTGAAAAATGTCAGGTGTGTTTGTCAACCCACTGGGATTATTAGACATCTGCCACTGCAAAGTCTTCTCCGAGCATTTTAGATGAGGACCACCAAGCAATCTTCTTCAGTCTCAAGTGAAAAGATTGGTGGGTGGGGGGTTTGATGGGGGCGAATGCATAGGTCAACAAAACCCAATGATGCCTCTTTATCAAAGATAGCCACTGCTTTTTCTGTAATCTACCCCATTTGACCTTTGGCTATCCCTGGTCCCGGTCACACGGCCAGAAAATGGGGGGGGGGAAGCGTGGCTGTTTGCCCCGGAGCAAAGTAACGCGCGGCAGCCTGATCACATGTCCCGTGGAAGTCCCATGGGTATGTTGTTAGGTGCCAATCACACGGCTATCTTGCAGCGCGGCAAAGAAGCGGCGTGGTGGGATCACACTGGCAATCGCTAGGTGCTGCTTCCGTGGCAAACGGGAAGTTTTCCCCCTCACCACAGTGTGCGCATGTGCCAGTGGGCGTTTGTGCGCATCCTATGGAGACAAAAAAACCCATCCGGTTTGCGACGGGACATGGGCGGGCGCCGGATGCCACGCTATTCCAGCGGAAACGCGATCAGACGCCCGCCCTTGCCCCAGAAAGTAGCACATTGTATGTACTAGTTTTTTACTCCACATCTTCAGCAAGAAGCCACAGGTTAGCCACGGGTGCACTACATTTCCCAGACATTGCGGTGTGATCGCGCCCGGAAAATCTGCTAATCATTCATATCTTTAGCGCGGCAAATGCTCTGTGTGAACGGGGCCCCTGTCTACAGTTTCACTAGTATGGCTGCAGCTAAACTAGCATTCATTCAGCCTTAAGGGCCAGTTCATGAATAGAGCCAAGTACACTAAAATTGACAGCAGAGGCTAGGGTTGTCAGCCTCCAGGTATGGGCTTGCCAGTCTCCAGGTGGGGCCTGGAATTAGAACTGACCTCCTGATGACAGAGAACAGTTCCCCTGGACAAAATGGCTGCTTTCGGGTGGACGCTGTGGCATTATACTCTGCTAAGCTACCTCCCCTCACCAAATCACACCCTTCCGAGGCTCCATCCCCCAAACCTCTGGGCATTTCCCAACATGGAGTTGGCAACCCGATGAAGTGGAGCCCAGAATTCTCTTGGAATTATGACTGATCCCCAGATCAATTCCCCTGGTGGAAATGGCTGCTTTGGAAGGTGGACTTTATGGAATCAAATCTGCAGTCAGATCTCTCCTGTCCTCAGACTCCACCCTCTGTCAACCTGAACCCCAAATCACCAGGAATTTCCCAAACCAAAGTTGGTAACCCTACTGGAGGCCTGGTTATGTGTGCCTCAATCGCTGAGGCAAGAATATGAAAGCATAGAAAGATCCCTGCTGGATCGGACCAAAGGACCCTCTAGACCAACATTCTGTTGCCCACACAGGCCAGCCACATGCCCTGGAAGGCTCTCAAGCTGGATGCAAAAGCCAAAGCTCCTCATTTCCTGCCTCCTCTTGAGGCCTTTCTGTCTATCCTTCCCCTCTCTATGATCTGAGAGAGCAGCCAAAGGCAGTAACGGTCGCTTAAGGACGAGAGCAGCTAATTTAATGGTAGCTGGAAACCCTTCTGCTTACTCTGTTCCTCGGTGGTATCGGGAGGGCTCAGCCAATCCCTGCTATCTACCTAGGCTTGCCAACCTCCAGGTGGTGTCTGGAGATCTCCTGCTCTTACAACTGATCTCCAGGTGAACAAAATCAGTCCCCCTGGAGAACATGGCTGCTTTGGAAGGTGGATTCCATGGCATTATAGCTTGCAGAGATCCCTCCCCAAACCCCTCCCTCCTCATGCTCCATCTCCCAAATCTCCAGGTTTTTCCCAACCTAGACTGGCAACCCTACATCTACCCATTCACCCCAGTGCAGTCCTGTATATCTTATTCATCTTGCTGGATTCTCTGTAGGCTCGAGCCATTCCAGTGACGGAGAGAGATAATGCCCCGGCTTTGCTTAACTGGTTTGCGTTAATTAAAGGCATTAACACAGCCCAGGAAATTTGCTTTTCTTCTCCCCGCCAACTTAATGATCTCCATCATCCCCTGGCGTGGAGGAAGAGGGCCAAGAGGCTCGCCAGACTGGACGCAGGTAACCTTTCCTCCGAGCAGGGTTGCGTTATAAGGTTACATTTGGCCTTCAGGAGTCCAGGATGGGATGTCGGCTTGGCCTTTGAATAATTTATACCGAAATCACTTGGCAAGAGTAATTGTTTGAAGTTAGACAGGTTGCCCTGCAGACACAAGGAGAACTACTCTACCCTGGCAGCACTAATCAGGAGGAAAGTAATGAGGTGGACCAAGGAATAGGCTGAGATGTAACCCGGATGATGATGGACGAGACAATCTGCATATCGAGAACAACAGGGAAGGGTAAAGAAAAATCAGAATGGACTGGTCCGCACCGGCAGTTTTAGTCCGCAAATATTTTCCGGGCTGTTTCGTTATTTTCCTGAATGGAATCTTGAAGGTGGGGTCTTCAGAGCTTTTTATGTGCAATTTCCTGTCTAGTTCTTTGCAGCTGGTTTGGGCAGCTTCATTATTTTAAATAAATCTTTTGTTAAGTGCGTGGACTCTAACGTGGGAGAACTGGGTTTGATTCCCCACTTCTCCTGCTGGATGACCTTGGGCAAGCCATAGTTCTGATAAGAGCTGTCCTTGAAAAAAGAGCCGTTTCTGTCAGTGCTCTGTCAGCCCCACCTACCTCACAGGGTGTCTGTTGTGGGGAGGGGAAGGGAAAGGAGTTTGTACCCCGCCCTTGGGTAGTGAAAGGCGGGGTATAAATCCAATGCCTTCTTCTTCTTTTGTTATTCCAAATGGATCCTGGAAGGTGAATTATTTGGATGCAATTTTTTGTTTTGTTTTTTTGCCATCAAGTCGCAGCTCACCTGGTGGGGGTTTTGAGGCAAGAGACATTCTGAGATGAACACATGAAAACTACTTTATACTGAATCAGACCCTTGGTCCATCAAAGTCAATATTGTCTACTCAGACTGGCAGCAGCTCTCCAGGGTCTCAGTAGAGACCCCCAGACTGGAATGTTGGAGCTCCTCATGTATAAAGATAGGATTAGCCAGCAATGTTGATTTGTTAGTTCGTTTTCTCTAGGATTTCCTCCTGTAACTCTCTGCCTATCAATTGATTCCAATCATCTGTGCTTTCTAGGCTCTATGTACTGCTATTAAAAGTTTTATTCGTGATCTTTGAGTGTGACTTGACTGTGTAGAATCTCACCCGTGTTAGCGGGCTATTCGCTCCATACTGACCAAGTGCCTCAGTGCTGAATAAGGATCACCGCCTTCCACATTCAGACCCTGCCACTCAACTATGCAAAGTGAGGGCCCCGATAAACTCAGCAGCCATTTGCCACACCAGTGGGAATAAATTGTCTTGGTGCCCGACATCAGAGCGATTATGACTACTTATATAAATAGGCAGAGCCTTTATATCTTCAGTTGTTTTGACAAGTCTCTCTTTTTAACACTCCTTGCAAAGATGTCTATTGAGTCATTTGAATTACCAACACTTGCTCTCACTTCCTCCCCTTACCCTCAGTGATAACCTCACGTGACCCAATATGATTGGCTACATAGGTCCATGACATAAGCTCATTTAAAACCTGGGCCCTGATTGACTGAAGTTATCCATGTGACCAATTCAGGGATAGGCAGGAAAACAGATAGAACTGAAGAAGCAGATAGAAGAAGAAACAATAACATTGAACAGAACTTTTTTACAAAGCCAGTGTGGTGTAGTGATTAGCGTGCTGGACTAAGATCTTGGAGACCCGACTTTGAATCCCCACTCTACAATGGATGCTCACTGGGTGACCAGTCATACATTCTCACCCTAACCTACCTCACAGGGTTGCTGTGAGGATAAAATGGTGATGGGAAGAATGCTGCAAGCTGCTTTGGGTCTGAGTTTGGAACCGAAAACTGAAAGTGGAGTATGTTTACTATTACCTGAATAAACAGTATAAAGTTCATGTGCTAATGGCTAATGTAGGGTGACGAGAGGATCATTTAGTTGATTTGCACAGAAAATGTTTACATGCACGCTTGTACTACGGGGTCTGAATATTTCGGCAGCCTGAATATTTCTCCAGCTTGAAGGCGCGCTGGTTTATTATTCCTCCTTGCCATTTGGACACTGCATTGAGCAACGTTTTGTAAAATGAAGACATTATGGAGCCTACTTAAAGGAGACGCTCTGCAAAACAAACGCAGGCTAATCCTGGCTTGAAGAGTCTCTCTGTATACTTGGCACTGCTTTCATTGCCAGGCTGGGGTGTTTGTTTCCACCAACTGGTGGGGACACATCTGCTTTACGATCAGTGCAGCTCAGGCTTGGTGCCTAAAGATTTTCTGCAAGTCAAGCTTGGTGTTTGTATTATATTGTTTTATTCTGTTTTATGCTGTTTTTATCTGTTTTAACTTTGGCACTTGTGCCTCGCTGTTAGCCTTTGGGGAGGGCGGGATATAACCCCCCAAATAATAAATAAATAAATAAGCTCAAGAACTCTGTACAAGGAAGATGATGCATGAATGGTTCAGGGCTAACAAAAGGAAAGAGTTCCTTACTCAACATGCAATTCAATTGTGGAATTTGCTGCCAGCAGATGTAGTTATGGCCATGAACACAGATGGTTTTCAGAGGGGATCAGACAGATTTCTGGAGGATAGGTCCATCAGTGGCTATTAGCCATGCTGAGTTAAAAAGAAACTTCACATAAAGAGTCAGCAAGCCTCTGAATACCATTGCTAGGAAGCCGCATTAGGGAGGGCCTTGGCATCTATGCCTTGTTTGTTGGTACTTCAGAGCAACTCGTTGGCCGCTAGGTGAAACACAATGCTGGACCAGATGAACCACTGGTCCCATTAAAGTTGACACCACTACCTTGGGAAATGCCAGGATTTTTTGAGGGCAGCGCCTGGGAAGGGTGTTTTGGGGTGGGTGGGATATGTGACTGTTGTGGACCAGCCAGGGTTCAATGACAGTGCAGACTCCTCAGAGGAGGACGGACCCTGTGTAGCTGACCAGCAGGGGAATGAGGTTCAGGCATTTCCTGACCTACACCCGAGAGTTGGTGCAGAGTCACCTCAGCCCTGCAGCTCTGTCCTGGCAGCTGAAGGCCAGCAACCTGTCACCATTTCCTAAGGGTCACCAGAAATATTGGAATGGGAGTTTCTCTGAGAAGTTGGCTGTGTGCATGCCACTTTGGCCAGTGGCTACAGAAACTCATGAGGGGAGCTTTTGAGTGTGGATGCAGCATGTTCATTAGACACTGAACTTGATGACACTGACTTGATTGATCCTTGGTAAACCTGACTCCTGAACTGTTTGTGACACTGAGGTTATGAAACTGCCTATGGCCTTGTTTCTATTGGCACTTCGGTGATGCTGTAACCTGACACTGAAGGCCTGTTCTGGCAGCAGACTGACTAAGAACAGTGACATTCGTTCTGGGTGACACTCTAGGAATTTCCTCTGATCTCTGTGGTAAAAACTGCAGAGACATGGGGAATTCCTAGATTGTCATTGTGGAGTCTATTTTCCAGCCATTTTTTCCTTCTGCTCTTCAGTTTATTGAGAGTGGGCAATTGTGACTGAGAGATGGGTTTAGCTGCTATAGCTAGGCAAATGGTAAGTCTATGTCTGACCAGAAGACCTCTTCTTATGCTCATGTGCTGGTGGAAATCTTGTCCTGACTTGGCATTGAGTCTCCGGCAATAATATTTTAGAGTTATACTCAAGCAGCAAGGAAACTAAGAAATAGAAACTTTCTTTGGCCAAAAAGGGATTTATTCCTACCCAGAGACTGCTCTCAAAGATGGTACAAATATATGTACTTTGCACACGGTGATGTCAATATTGCATCTTCACTTTCACAGGGAAGATTCCCAGAGATGTGGCAGACTCGAAAATGAAAATCAAAAAGCTTCCAGAACAATTGCCAACTATTCTCTACTCACAGCTAGAAAGTAACAGGAACCGTGTGTGGCTGTCAAGGATTCCACAGATGCAATGTGGATGTTTGGGCTTGATCCCATGGTGGGACGGTGGTGTGGGGGGAGAAGGGGCTTCCGCCTTCCCTCCTGTATCATTTTCCTAACCCATAATGGTCCCAGGGGCTGATCAGTACACGGGGATCTTACAGTTGCTATCTGACTAGATCCCATGATGGTCATATGTCAAATCATAGAATCATAGAATCACATAGTTGGAAGCGGCCATACAGGCCATCTAATCCAACCCCCTGCTCAATGCAAGATCATCCTAGAGCATCCCTGACAAGGGTTTGTCCAGCTGCTGCTTAAAGACTGCCAGTGAGGGAGGGCTGAACACCTCCCTAGGCAGCTCATTCCACTGTTGCACAACTCTTACTGTAAAAAAGTTTTCCCTAATATCCAGCTGATACCTTCCCACCCTTAATTTAAACCCATTATTTTGAGTCCTGTCCTCTGTGGCCAACAGGAACAGCTCCCTACCTTCCTCTAAGTGACAGCCCTTCAGATACTTCAAGAGAGCCATCATGTTCCCCCTCAGCCTCCTCTTCTCCAGACTGAACATTCCCAGGTCCCTCAGCCTTTCCTCCCAGGGCTTGGTCTCCAGGCCCCTGATCGTCCTCCTCACTCTCCTCTGCACCCGCTCCATTCCACCCACATCCTTTTTGAAGTGATGCCTCCAGAACTGCACACAAGACTCCAGGTGCGGCCTGACCAATGCAGTGTACAGCAGGACTATCACATCTTGCGATTTGGATGTTGTGCCTGTGTTGATACAATGTTATCATCTAGTTGCAGTTTTAGCTATTTTGCTGCTTATAAGGAGAGTGGGCACTACTCAAAGCATTTCGGTCCTGTGTTTGGTCACGTTGTTTGTCAGCTCCTCAAGCACCTGGCATTTCGGCAGGCATCGCCCCACTGGCTTTCCACCTGACCATCACAGTCATAGGGGCTAGGTAAAGGTAAAGGTTCCCTTGCTCGAAAGCCAGTCGAGTCCGACTCTAGGGTTGCGGTGCTCATCTCTGTTTCAAAGCCGAAGAGCCAGCGCTGTCCGAAGACATTTCCGTGGTCATGTGGTTGGCATGACTAAACACCAAGGCGCACGGAACGCTGTTACCTTCCCACCGAAGTGGTACCTATTTATCTACTTGCAATTTCTTGCTTTCGAACTGCTAGGTTGGCAGGAACTGGAACTAGAGACGGGAGCTCACTCCGTCATGCGGCACACTCGGGTCTCGAACTGCTGAACTACCGACCTTCCACAGCCTGCAGTTCAGCATCTTAACCACTTGAGCCACCGCAGCTCCCATAGGGGTTAGAACCTTGCTTATTTTTTAAAAGGAAAGCTGGCCTTCTTGGATAGACATTGAATGCTGCCCATAATATCCCATTTGGTTCTATTTGGGGGGTAGAGTGAAATCTCGGCATGCAGGGGTTTTTTTCTTCCTTGATGGTGTGGGTGAAATAGGGCAACTTCCACCCGTCCATCCTGGTCCCTCCACCCCAGAAAACTCTTGTTCATCCGAGTGCCAAGCTCCTAATAAGTCATTGGGTCCAGATGTTTCCCATCGCAAGTTACAAGTGTTAATTATGTTCTAATTACTTATTAGAAGAGGCTGGGCTGGCTGGCACGCATCGCTGTTGAAACCCATCCAAGAACACTGAGAGCTCGGGGTGGCAAGAGCTCGCAGCTTTTCTTGGCAGCCGGAAGGCTTCCACTCCCCCGGCTGCCTCTACAGACGGAAGGTGGCTCGGCGTTCGCCGCTAAAGTGGATCAAACCCTCTGGCAGCTTTTAGCCCTCTTTGGAAGCAGAAGAGGTTGAGTTCAGAAGGAAGTGAAGCATTAGACTGCAAGGCACACCGAGACGGTGAAGATGATTGGTTTTTTTTACTGTCTACCTTCAAGGATCCTGTTCCATAGTGAGTCATGTGCCACAGAACCATGACATGGTGCACAGGAGTCTAGGCTATGTTCTAGGGCTCTCTGCCCAGTCATTCAGAGCCATATGATTGGGGTTTTGACTACCTTCAAAGACTCCATTTAAGGACTCCATAGTGAGTCGTCTGCCATGGAACCTCAACGTGGTCCACAGGAGTCTGGGCAATGTTCTGGGCTCTCTGCCCGGCCATCCAGAGCACTAGTCAGGCCATATGATTGGGGTTTTTTTTTTGGACTCTCTACCTTCAAGGACCCCATTCCGTAGTGAGGCATCTGCCACAGAATCTCAACGTGGTCCACAGGAGTGTAGGCAATGTTCTAGGGGTCTCTGCCAGGTCATCCAGAGCACCGATCAGGCCAGTTGGATCTCACTGTTCCTCCTTCTTTGAGAGTGAGAAGAGTACCCTATAATACTGTCCTGTGACAGTACGTTGGAGAAGATCAGCATGTGGGCAAGATGCAATGTATTTTTTTACTCAATCAATAAAATATGCCGAAGAACATACAAAGATCCTTGCTGTCTTGGACCAGTGCGACAGCTTCCTTTTCGTATCAGCGTCTAGTCAGATGCAAGTTTGCAAGCAAGGGATGAAAGCCATTCCTTGGCTGCGGTCACACGGAACATTAGCCATGCTAGAGAGATGGAAGATAGGTGGATTTTCCGGGCACGATCTCACCGCCACATCTGGGAAGCATAGAGCTCTCGTGGCTCACCCGAGGCTTCCTGCCGAAGATGCGGAGTAAAAAACTAGTACCTCCGAGGTACTAATTTTCGGTAACTGCGGGGCAAGGGCGGGTGTCTGATCGCGTTTCCGGTGGCATCCGGCGCCCGCCCATGTCCCCTTGCAAAAAGGTTTCCCCCCCCCAAGTCTCCATGGATGTGCACAAGCACCCAACGGAGCATGTGCATACTTTGGTGTACAGAAAAAAACAAGCCCGTTTGCCGCACCACGCTGCTTCTTTGCCGCGCTGCAGGATTGTCCTGTGATAGGCACCCCCCCTACCCACGGGACCTCCACAGGACCTCCATGGGACCTCCACGGGACCGCATGTTATTTTGCCCCGGGGCAAACAGCCACGCCTCCCCCCCCCCCGGCGATATCCAGCCCGTGTGACCAGGGCCCTTGTCTATCAAAGATGTGCATTGGGAGAACATTTAATCAAAACTTGATCTGGACAAGCCCTCTTCATTAATTTCTGAAGGGTAACTAAACCAAATGACATTTCCTCCAGAGCTTGGATCTGAACAGACTAGGCCAGATTTGAGGGGTTGTTTTTTTTTTGGTGCTAGTATGATTATCCGTCGCAGTTTCCATTTCCTCATGCTGCCTACAGTTTAATTTCCCTGAGAAAAACAAGGGAAGAGAGTGCCTCGGAAGACACGTGCCTGATAAGTACACTGTCCAACCAGAAATCTAAGCCTATATTCACCCCAGAAAGCATTACCCCCTCATTGGCATTTGGTGTTCAAAGGTGTCTACAATGCCTCCCTCTTTCAACAAGGGAAAACCTGGTATGATCCAACCCTTTTTCTGTTCTATACATTGCTTTGAAATGCTTGGGGGGAAAGTCTTTTTTTCTCCAAACCTACAAAATAAATAAATGATAGCAATATTAGGAAGGTGGGTTATGTGTTCAGATAGCAGGGATCCAAGTGTTACAACCCATGTCTTGATGGATTTCACTCAGCACATCAAACATGTACTAAGTTAACAACAGGAAAGAATCTGTATTCTCAGGTATCCCTATGCCTGCTTCCTGCCCACATCCCTAGAATGCTGATGCAGGCCAAACACACCTGAAAGTCTTACGGTGGAATCTTCTGAGAAAGGTAGGGATGGTGACACTGGATGGGATTGTCCTTGCCATTCGTTAATGTCCAACTCCGAAAGGTGGAGATTGGAAACAAGTCCGCTTTCACTGAAACTGGAGAATGAAAAACAGAAAAGCTTAATATGTCCCAACAACCCTTCCCTCCCTAAAATTATAACACTATATTGCCTGTAAAGCTGTATCCCCCCCGTGACACCCCCCCCATTAAATGCCTTGCTTTTTTCCTCTTGGGAGCAAACCAGGACCTGTTCCAGAAGTCCTCTCTTTCTTTCTCAGAAAGAACATCTTAACACTTTGTGCCACCCTGCTTTCAATCACCCATGTGGCGCTGCAGAGTCCGTGTCTAGCCGGCTGCTCCCTAGAGAGACATAACCGGAGGGGGAGCAGTGGGGCTCCGTCTTCGGTAGTCATTTCAATCTTCTAAAGAGCTACATAATTTAGGTTCCCACCCCCCCAAAAAAGCGGGTTTGTAAATTTTGGATTTATTTTTTTAAAAAGTGCTTTAAAGTCTCTCTTTTGCTCAAGCAGGCCTTGAATCTTTTATGAGATGTGAGAAGTCTGCTGTGCAGAGAGAGCTTCGTGCGTATGAGAAAGTTGGGGAAGGCAGATTAGAGGGATAGTTTGGTTCTTCATGGATTCCTCCCCCCTCTAGCCAGGGCTATTTTTGGGCTGGAACGCACAGGAACGGAGTTCCGGCTGGCTCCCAAGTTGGCCACGCCCAGCAGGAACTAATTAGCATAATAGGCCACACCCAACAACAGAAACTCATTAGGATTGGCTACATTAGGGGTGTGTGGCCTAACATGCAAAGGAGTTCCTGCTACCAAAAAAGGCCCTGGGTTTTGACAACAAACAAGGTAAACAGAATAACAAGCAAAAGGTGGGTGTGGCTGGATGACCACACTTCTGGTAACATGGGGGTGCGTCCTAATGTGCTAATGAGTTGTGCTGTCAGGGGTGTGGCCTAATATGCTAATGAGTTTCTGGTGTTGGGTGTGGCCTATTATGCTAATGAGTTCCTGCTGGGCTTTTTCTACAAAAAGAGCCCTGCCTCTAGCCAACGCTCCTGCTTTAGATTTTACTTAGGGATTTATGTCTCATATCCAGAAATCTCAGTGGTCAGAAGAGTTCACTGAAGACCATCTGATCTGCCCAATTGCATTGCCTCCAGATGTTGCCTGCCATGCAGTGGGGAGTTCTCTTCTGCAAACCCCACCGGATTGAAGTTGTGATAGCCTGGAATGATTACAAGGGCTCTCAATCCTCTTTATATCCGAGGAACACATGGTGGGAATTAGGGATTTTGCAAGGGTAATGAAGCAGAGAGAGCCATCAAATATCCTAATGCCATTACATAAGACACTGGTGCATTCATGTGTAGACTTAATGGCGATAGGATTCTGGTTGCTTCGACTCAAACCGGATCAGATGGAATTAGCGAAAGCACAAAAAGAGGTGACCAAAATGATCAAATGGGAGATGATTCACCTTCCTGATGGATAATGGCTTGGGGTGGGGAAGAGAAAGCACTGTGTCGGTTGCCTAGCAACCAGGGGACAGACTTTCCCACCCTATGGTGAGCGATTTCGCAGTCCGTCCTCCTCTCATTTTACTCCACAAAAATGGCTGTCTGAGGGAAAGGACTGCCAAGGGAGTACATGAAAGATGCTTAAAATGATCACAAACGCCATGGAGAAATGGAATGAGGGAAATCATTCTCCTTGAATTAACCCCCCCCCCACACACAACCCAGCCCTTAGTCTTGCTGTTCATGGGTGACAAGGGAAAGATGGAGAAAAGTAAGGATTTCTTCACACAGCTCTAAAGAATGTACAGTCATGGGACTCTTTGACAAAAATGAGCTGTGGCATCTTAAAGGTCTGCCTGTTAGCACATTACACTGCTGCTGAAGACCATGAGGCTCAGTTCCTTGATAAGTATGCATGGGCTGATAAATATGTTTGCAAACACAGAAGCCATAGGCGTTAGACAGGGCTGCAAATGAGGTTGCAGGACATGTGCGGTGGTTGCTGGGGCAGCCGGAGCAGTCACACCCCCTACAAGCCAAAAGAGCAACTGGTATTGTGTTGGTGGGCCACAAGTGACTACATCTGGAAAACCATGTGCAGCTCTGGGATTCACAGTGGAATACAGCAGGCAATTGTTTATCTCAGCGTGCATTGAAAGCATGCACAAAGTCAGTTGTCTGTCTCACTCTCCTAAGTTAAAGGGAGGCTGAATGGAATCGGTTGACAGAGATGTCAAGGGTGAAAGCCATAGGTTTTAGCCATGGCTTTAGGTGAGAGCATGAAGCATGCACAATAGTTGTAGGAGCAGCCAAAGCACAGTCCTGTCCCCCACAAGCCATTGTGGCAAATTGGTGGCTGTATCTCAAGGTCTTGGTGGCCATGTGTTGCTCCATGTGAAAAATCAGGTGCTCCTCCAGGACTCATTGTGTGCATGGATACCAAGTAATAAGCCAGTGGTCTGTCTCATTCTGTCACATAGCAATAGAATGGCTGGAGTTCTGTGGCAGAAAAATTGGAAAGGGTTGGCGGAGAAGTCAGTGTAAAAAGGTATCTTGAAGGGTAGAAACTTTGAAGACATTTTTCCCAATCAGTTGATGTCCAGCCGTCTCTGGAAAGATACAAGCACACACCTGTTGCACCAAAATAACTCAGCAGTTGCCTGCTGTAAAGACTACATGTCCCATGGTGCAGTGCACCCGGGTG
>NW_015163666.1:239674-260950 GCF_001447785.1 Gekko japonicus | reverse complement strand
AACATTTTTGTAGCAAGCCTGCTCTGTGACTGGGATCTCAAGGCAGATTTCTCTGGGAGGCATCCAAAGCAGAGTTAATGGAAATGACGCAGATGGGAGTAGAGGCTTCAAACTGCTGTAAAGCTTCATTTGAAGCTTGCCAAGCAAAGCTGCATATTTTAACAGGGAAAATTCCTCCGGCAGCTATTCGAATTTTTCTTTCCTTTTCGCACACACACACAAAAAATTCTTCTTCCTGGCGTGAGGATTGGCAGATCATGTTTTTATTACATTGTTTTCTCATTTCCCCAACCCTCGGAGGTCCTTGTTTCTAATGGCTGTGATTAAAACTGCCGAGTCCTTTTCTGTGCAGCAGTGATGGGAGTAAGCAGTCCCTGATTCCATCACACAAAAGAAAGATTTGGGTTTGAAAAAACCCATTGGGTGAAGGTGGCAAAGGGACAGTAAGTGTACCCCCTGCAGGGACTCTGCTTCCCAGATCTTCCTTCCCAGTCCATGATTGAATCCCAATCTATACAGACCTGCAATCGCTCAGCTTGGCTCAGATCTTGACGATGGCTGAAACTGCATTGAAGCAGCAGTCATGGCAGGTGATCCTTCATGATTCCTGCTTTGCAACTTGCCTTATTCCTATTGGTAGCAGCAAGACAAACGCTGAACAACCGGTCATTCTTCAGGAGGGTCTCTTGGGAAAAAAAAATTAAAGCAGTGCACGTGTGTTTATGTGATTGCAATTTTGCCCTATACTTTCTTTTTAAAATCCTGCAAACGTTTCGGGCACAGCTGCCCTGAGGATCATGGAACGGAAGCCTGTTGGTGATACAGGTACTAGCCAATAGGTGCCTTCCTTGGCTGTCTTTGGCTAAAGACTTGCAAAAAACCCTGATTTCTTGAGGGGAAACAATAGAGGTTTTAAAATTATGGAGAACATGGGGGGGGGGGGAAGAGAGCACACCTATTTCTACTTTGCATAGCCCAAGTTAAACGAGATTCCATGCATTTGCAAAGACTCACAGGTGAGTTCTTCTTCCTTGCCAGCATTAGGTTGAAATCAGGCTGGAGTTCTTGCCTCAGCCAAGACTTGAACAACAAGGTTTGCCTGTTGCCCTTGCTCCTGTCTGGATACCGCTTCAATCTCTTGGCATTTCTCTAGCCTGCAAATGTGCTTTCTAAGTGGCAGGATGTAGCTTGCATCTGTGTGCCATCTGCCTGAGCCACTGCATCGATTGCAGAGTCCAATTTTGTGTGTGTGTGTTTGAGGCCACTAGTTGGATGGTGCCTGGACACCAAAACGACTTGCATTAGCTTAATTTAAAGGCAAGCTTGCCCCCCCCCCCCGCCGCCATTTGTTTATTGCTGCAATAAACATGGACCTCTTGAGGAGTAGTGGCTGGCTCAGAGAATTATTCAGCAATGGATCAGGGGAGAGGCAGAGGGTCCTGGCATCTTCCCAAGAATGTGTTCATCCATCCTGTAAGTAATGCAGCCCTGCAGGAGTTTTGATGGTGCTTCGGGCATAAAAGGTGTGATTCAAAGAAGCAGTGAAGTCCTGCAATCCTAAAAATGAATGAGATGATAAAACCCTTGGAGGCAGATGTGTAAACAGGCTTTTGTATGGCTGATCGTATACAGCAACTCAGTTCTACATCCCACGCCCACCATATGGGATGAGTTATCCCTGGAGTGATCTCTTTGGAAAGTGATTGGTCAAATCTGGGGACAGCCACGTGCCTGTGATTTTGTCCTCCTTCATATTTAATGGCTAGCTGGGCTTTACTGAGAACCTGCAGCAGTGCTGCTCTGCCTGACCTGCTGCCCTCACTAAGCCTCTGAGCAAACTGGATTGTGGGCTGCTATGGTCTAACATCATGAAATCATTTTATTATTTCCGAGGGTTAATTTATTGATCGGGCTGCATTTGTCTCGGATGTTTTTGCCCCAGGCATTCATAATACATGAATCGTCAATTTGTGTCTCTGTCTAGGATACATTTAGAACAGGGTCAATGTTCCCTCTAAGCCGTGGAGTCTCGTGAGCAAAAATTCTGCTTCGTGAGCTACTGGCATTAAAGTGGTGAGTGAGCGATTCAGCTGCTGCATAAAATTAGTTTGCTCTAGAGCCCTCCTTCCTGAGCGGAGACAAAAATGTGTGAGCTAGAGGCTAAAAAACTGTGAGGTAGCTCACACTAACTCAGCTTAGAGGGAACACTGGTCCCTATTGCTTTGCCCTCCTGGAAGGAAACCAGAGAGGGAATCCAGAGCGACTACTACCACTTTGGCCTGCAGTAGTGTGCTATCTCCTTGTTCTATCGGCAGCATTACACTCCATGCCAGAGATGGTATAAAGACCTGCTGCCTAGTAGTAGCAAGGGGGAGGCTATTACCACCTTGGCCAGCAAATTGCCAGCTACTTAAATTTGTGTTCTTGCGGGGGGGGGGTCATTGTATTTTATCTAAAGAATGCTTGCTGCTATAGAGCACTTTTGTAAATACTGAACTAAGGTTTTTGAAGTCTGAGTAACATCAAGAAAGGATTGGGGGCTAGTTTGGGGTTTGTAGTAACAGATATAGTAGTAATGGATGCCTTATGTATTGGGATTTTGAGTGATTATGTATTTGTTTTAGATTGTCTTTGACAGAATAATCTGTGAGCTACTTTGAGTCAAGAGTTCACGGTGAAAAGCAGTATTAGAAGTGTGCATCCTGAAATTGTCCAACTGAAAACAGACATAAAAATAGCTGTTTTGGGCCCTTATCATGATTTCTGGAATGGTAAGCACAAATCCAGGGTTTTTAGGCATTACGAAAAAACCCTCCCCCCCAAATCTTTGTTGTTTTTCCATTCAGGTGTTTATGGCTGTCAGCAGCAGTGGGTGTCTTGTTTTTCTTTGATTGCCCTTATTTCCCAGGCAATGGCATTTCTCCCAATTAGATCCTTGCGAAGGATCAGAAGCGCTCCCAGCAAATTACCATTGGCTTAAGTGATTAAGACGCTGAACTGCAGGCTGTGGAAGGTCAGTAGTTCAGCAGTTCGAGACCCGAGTGTGCCGCATGATGGAGTGAGCTCCCGTCTCTAGTTCCAGCTCCTGCCAACCTAGCAGTTCGAAAGCAAGAAATTGAAGTAGATAAATAGGTACCACTTCGGTGGGCAGGTAACAGCGTTCCGTGTGCCTTGGTGTTTAATCATGCTGGCCACATGACCATGGAAACATCTTCGGACAGCGCTGGCTCTGCGGCTTTGAAATGGAGATGAGCACCACAACCCTAGAGTCGGACTCGACTGGCTTTCGAGCAAGGGAACCTTTACCTTTACCTTTTTACATATCCCAGAGAAGGAGTTTTTAAGGGCCACAGCTGCTGCTCTGAGCCTGATGATATTTCAGAGGAATGAAAGCCCCCATCCACCAGGAACTCCTTAAAGAGTAGTAGCAATTGGATGATTGATTCATCATATGCAAACTCTCCCTCAGACACACACGCTTTTTTAAAAATCCAAACTATTTTCAAAGTTTACAATGATGGGCTGTGGAGGGGGCAGTTTTCTGCAAAAGAGACATTCCTTACTTTGTAAAAGGAGACAGCAGACCACAACAGAGAAGGATGGCAAATGCAGAGTTTTTAGCAGAAAGGTTAAAAAGAAGTCACTGTAAGGGTATGTCAAGAAACTGGATGCAGCCAGGGTTTCTTAAAAATGAAAAATATGCTGCAATGGCAAAGTTAACGAACCTAGTAAACAAAAGGCCAGCAGAAATGGAAGGCATATTACTCATATCCTGGTCAAGGTTAATAACTGATGATAAGTCTGTATTAACTGATACAAAAAGTTGGCATCTCCCAAAATACCCACAGAGACAGGGAGAAATATAGACATTATTAATGTATAATATTTTAATAGTTTTTTAAAAAATATATGTTTCAAACAAACAAAAAAGTTTAAAATATTACTAAGTAAGCAATATATAGAGGATACCTAAAGAAAAAGAGTTATAAATGTTGCTTTAAAACCATTATCCTAAATTGTTCATAACTGTGTATGTTTTGGTTTGATTTAAAAAAAGAAAAAAAGTACATTGATATATTGAGAAATTATTGTAACCGAGTTGTTCTGTGTATTAAATATGATAATTGTTCCTTCACCAGAGGAAAAATGTAAACACTGCTGATGATTAATGACTTTCTGATTTCTTGATACCCCCTTTTTCTGCACCCTTTTAACTATATAATAAAACAAAATATATATTTTGATTAAAAACTGCAAAAACGAAATGCCAGCAGCTGGCGCTGAGCACCCACCATTCCCCCCTCATTGGAAACAGTGGAGAGAAGTGCACTACGGGCCCCCTAGTTCAGGAGTCTGTAAAACCAACCCCCGTTGTCCATTCTGCTTTTTTACATTCGGGGAGGACTATGATCTGTGCAAATTTGGTGCCATCATCTTTAAAAACAGCTGCCCCAGATGCTCAAACTGGTCCCCTCATTGAACATAACGGTCCTAAATACCTGAAAATCATGAATAAATGGTGAAGGTATTCTCCCTGAACCCTGCATCTGAAATTATAATGATTTTTTTTCCTGGAGTACTCTCCTAAGTAATATACAAATATTCTAAACAAATAAATCAAATGTAAAAACTGTTTAAAATCCACACACTCTGGGCCCTCTGCTTTGCTAGTTTACTTATCCTCGAGTTCCTCCTTCAGTTTCCAACTTTATGTCTTCTTGATTGACGTTTTCATCAATGCTTTGCTGCTTTGTTCCATGTTCTGTAGCTATCCTATATTCTGGCAGTCTATACAGGACTCCTGTCTCCATTCCTCCTGCCATATCACCCCTCCTGCCACTGGTCTCCATCATACCTCAGCAGGGACACTATTTAGTTTGGAAATTCTTTTTCCTCCCCAGAACCCCCAGTTCTAGGAGAGCCAGTTTGGTGTAGTGGTTAAGTGCACAGACTCTAATCTGGGAGAACCGGGTTTGATTCCCCACTCCTCCACTTGCACCTGGCTGGATGACCTTGGGCAAGCTGTAGTTCTGATAAGAGTTGTTCTTGAAAAAGAGCAGTTTCTGTCAAGAGCTCTCTCAGCCCCACCTACCTCACAGGGTGTCTGTTGTGGGGAGGGGAAGGGAAAGGAGTTTGTCAGCCGCTCTGAGACACGTTTGGGTAGTGAAGGGCGGGGTATAAATCCAATCTCTTCCCCTCCTCCTCCTCCTTAGCATCTTGCCTCATTTCTTTGTTTCCTCAGCCTTTTGTCTTAACCCCTCCCTCCTTCCATTCCTCGGGTCTTGCGGCCTACTCTGAACCTTCCCTTCTGCCACCTTGCATCTAGGTTCTCTGACCAGAGACTTCTTCCCATTCCTCATCCTGCCCAACAAGGCTACTTCATTCTGCCCCACAGATCTGCTATGTGGTGATTCATGGGCAGAATGAATTTCCACCTGACACCCCTCAGGCCATTGTTTCAACGCTCTTTGTGGACTTTTGACAACATTGAAGATAAGCATAGAATCCCCCCGATGATCATAGAGTTCCTGGTTCCTTCTCACACGCTGATTGTGGAGCTGAGGGAGATTGGTACAAGCTGAGATTTGGCTGCAGTTCCACAGGGCCTTCAAGGGAGAGATGTTCCAAAAGGTGTTTGGTTATTTATATTTATTTATTTATTTATTATTCGCATTTTTATCCCGCCCTCCCCGGAGGCTCAGGGCGGCTGGTTGAGGACGACGATGGTTTCCATCAGTCTGGCTCTCCTGTCTTCCTGTCCCCCCCCCCACCATTGGGCAGTGGCATCATCAGTAGCCTTAATGTCATCGTGTCTTATTGTGTTTTAGTGGATTCTACTGCTTTTATTTCCTGCCAACCTAGGAGTTCGAAAGCAAGAAATTGCAAGTAGATAAATAGGTACCACTTTGGTGGGAAGGGAACAGCGTTCCGTGCACCTTGGTGTTTAGTCATGCCGGCCACCTGACCACGGAAACGTCTTCGGACAGCGCTGGCTCTTCGGCTTTGAAACGGAGATGAGCACCGCAACCCTAGAGTCGGATTCGACTGGCTTTCGAGCAAGGGAACCTTTACCTTTACTGCTTTTATTAATAATTTATATATGCATATTTGTATTATTGTACACCACCCTGAGACCTGTTTCGCAGGGAAGGGCAGTTTAAAAATCGAACCTAATAAATAAATAAATTAAATTTCCCAATAGTACCAGAGCCCTGGTTCAAGCCTAGCTTAAGGAAGACTTGGGGACTGGCTCTGTCTCCAGGTGTTCAGATGAGGATCTTCGCTTCCCTGAGGCTCCATCAATATCCCGAACACTTGACTCCAGACTCCTCATTTTCCGGTAAGACTTGTGCAAAGTAGCATGGGAAGGACCAGCCTTACACTGGCAAATTTCATACACGTTGGATAATGCACTTTCAGTGCACTTTAGTAATTGTTTGCAAGTAGAATTTCCTGTTTTGCTCAGGAAAATCCAGCTGCAAAAGCAGACTGAAAGTGCATTATCAATGCATGTGAAATTAGCCACGGTCAGCAGGCCTGTAAGTGCTTCCTTAGGCTTTGGCATTCGTTGGAGCAATGCCAGTTCTCCATGGGAGCTCTCCTAGGTCCTGAAGAAAGGCACCTCTGACCTATCTCCAGGGAAGTCACTGTCTGCCTTTGTGCATTCTGTGCTGTTCATCCCTTGCTCCATCCTGGGTCCTCTTGGATCTTGCCCAGCATCCTGCTGGTACAAGACAGCCATGTTCAATATGGTAGAACCACTATGGCCCAAACCAGGTAAATATAGGAGAATCAAGGTTCGATAAGTATTTACATGGCTTACTAAGGTCTCGCACACCAGTAAATTTCATTAGCTAGGCGTAGCCTCCTATCTAGAAATATATTCTTGTCAGGAATTTGGTAAACAAGACAGTGGGGATCCAGTAGAGGTGCTAAGATGTCTACTGATATATTTATGCCCTAACACTGACACTTCTGAATTACTAGTTCCCGCAAGATAAATATCTCCTGGGAAGGTTTCAAAGTAGATGAATGAGCTGATGATTTATTTTACGTGGTGATATTGCCAAATTCTGCAACAAGACTTTGGTCAAGAAAACACCCCCCTCCCCCATAAATCAACTGCCCTTTGGGACTGGGTGAATGCTGTTGCCGGTGGTTTCAAATCCGGTCTTATCTAGGGCATGCCCTAGACCCTGACTTCTCTTCAATAGTTCTTTACACTGTGCTTTGTTCTGTCTCTCTTCTTTCGGCATCCCTTTGGCTGCTCTTTGAACTGTGAAGATGACAAAACAACAAACAGCTGCTGAAACAAAACAAAAAAGACAGGTGCCCCACACAATAAATCGTGAGCAAAGAGGGGAAAGCTGAGAAAATGTATATACTAACATTGGGGGGGGGGAACCCAGATATCGCATGGGTAAAAATGTAATATATTTACTATATAAACAGTACAATCCTATGCAAAGTTACTCCAGTGTAACTCCATAGACATCAGTAGTCTCGGTGGTCTCTGCATAGGCTTGCTCTCTGAATAAACAAAGTGTCTACAGATAGGGTGAAAGTCAAGTGACATTAAATGACAGTCATATATGCAATTTTAGATTCACAAGAGGCGGGACCCACACAGAGGAGGATGCGGCAGCAGCTGCAGGTGAGCCCAGCAGGCAGTCCCCAGAATGCCCCCCCCCCCAACGACAGCAGCAATGGCTGCAGCTAGCCACCAGCCCTCCAAGGTCCCCCCCCCAGTCGCGAGCAGCAAAGGCGGTGAGCCCTGTGTGGCTCTTCTCTCTCCCTCACCACCGCCGCCAGCAGCAACGATGACAATGCCCCCCCCCCAGCAATGACCATGGCTCCCAGCCACCGGCTGCCAAGGCTTCTCTTCCCCTGCTGCCACCAGCAGCCACAGTTCCTGCTGGTAAGTGCTTTCTCTGCGCATGTGCAGGGAAGGCTCTTTTACTTTTGGGGGGATTTAAATATTCCCGTATACTTTTAAAAAACTTTTTAGATTTTTCTGCACATCTGGGGTATGCCTCAAATGTGCAGGAAAACCTCCCTGCCCCCCAGGGGCCCCCAATGTGCTGATTTAGATATCCGCACACAGGGGGCAACTTGGGAATTAGATATATAGATAACATGGTTTCATGGCTCAGTTCAAAACAGCTTCAATATCTGTAAATGAATGAATTTCTGTCCTGCTGGACACCAGTTTAGGATGCCATTTTGATTAAACCTTTATTCATGAAACTTTTGTGCAAGAGCGTTCAATCAATATATGGGCAATCCAATCAAAAATAAAATGTAGTATTCTTCCTGTCCCCTGGCTTCACACAGAACTGGCATCAGGGTAATTTGATAGAGGTGTGCAATGTATTTCCCCCCCCATTTTTTAAAAATCTCTCCCCCCCCGTTCTGTTATTGCATTGATAGAATGCTTCACTTTTGAACAAAACTACTTTTGTCATTAATAAACCGCTGGATAGCTGAATGACTGGGGACAGGCATATGAGGGGTGGCCATCAGCATTGGCATGGCTCCACTTCCAGGAAATCCCCAGAATTGAAGGCATGCCTCTCTAGGAATTGCTGGAAACTTTATGGTAAAACCATAGAGCTTTCAATTCCTAGAGTGGCATGCCATCACTTCTGATTTTTTAGAGGAAATGATGTTATGATATCAGCCTGATCGCCTTTAAAAAAAGCTTTCGCCTCCACTGGGGGAATGGCAGCTCTACTATGAATATATGTCACTGTCTGATCGTGGCTAGTGCCACAGCCAGAGACAGACTGGATTTCTTCCCAGTATCCTTTCCATTCCTGAGCAAGATCTCTGAGCCCTTCTTGCACTTGTTTCCCTGACTGCTGTAGCCCCTGTGAGTGATCTTCTCAGCAGGCCCATGCCTGATGGCCTCAGTGACAAATTGTTCAGAGTGAGGCAGATCAGCCAAAATGGGAGCATTATTATAGCAGAGGTGGTGGAATGCCATTGGCAGCCTGGTGTCACTTGACTCCCAGGACCAGGAGAATTCTGGGGTACAAGACAAAACGTGAGGCCTGCAGATATTTCCTGTGTACAATGGTCCCTGATGGCTCAAGAAATAGAGGTTCTAGGCTTCTGGCTTCAGCCCCACACTCCCTAATTCCAGTTCATTTTAAGTGACAAACCTTGTTCATCTGGCATATTTTTTTATTCCTCAGCTTGTGTTTCTGAGTGGTTCAAGACATAGCTCCGGCATCTTCAGGAAGTCTTTTAAAAATCCACTGAAAATAGAAGATTTCAACATATTCTCCAGACCCACCAGGAAGCGTCAGAAGTCAAAACAGCCTGGCACTTTTCGTAGGCCCGTGTCGGAAACTTCTGTTCTTTGGATGCCTCCATCGCTAAACCGTTACTATAGCAACAGGCATGGTTTTCTCCCCTTTCCTCCCCCCACCAACTTTTTCTTGAGATTTTTGGGGGGGGGGGGAGAAGCATCTTTGTTTCTTTTTCTCTTCTTACATTCAGAGTACAATGACGAAAAACTTCAGAGTGAATTGTAACACAAGGAAGCATCCGGCCTTGGCTTTAATCACAGAGGCCTTGGGAATTAGGTACTTTGAAAAACCCTGCATAGTGACAGAAGCATTGAAGCACATGAAAATACACGTGCTGCTGCTGATAGGCTGCACTGGAGACAAAAGGGTCGCAGCAACACTTCAGAGTTATGAGGGGATGGAGTCCTTCAGCGCTGAAGGACACTTGCCCATTCAAACAGCAGCCACTGAGGTTGAAACTGTCCTGCTCGATCATCAGCAAACCAGAGAAAACAAAGAGCTGATGTCGCTTTCCTTCCTCACTCCCCCTTCATGGTGTGCTGAGGAATATCTACCATCGGAATCTACAGAGGCAGAATGTGCAGAGCTAATTCATGTCAGCTCTAGTAACACATCTTTTTTTTTAATGCTAATGAAGACTTTCCAGAGAGGCTGAGTCAGGCAGCTGTCTAGGGTTGCCAGCCCTAGGTTGGGAAAGTCCTGGAGATTTGGACATGAAACTTGGGCAAACTAGGGTTCATGAAGGGGAAGGACTTCAGGGAGCTAGAATGCCATACAGTCTGCCCTCCAAACCTGCCATGTTCTCCAGGGGAACTGATTTCTATCACCTGGAGATCAGTTGTAATCCCAGGAGTTCGTCCCCACCTGAATTTGGCAAACCCAACAGCTGCCAGGCCCAGGCCTGTTAAGAGCCCCACCAACTGAAAGAAAGATGGGGGCAGCAGTGGAAAAGGGTAATCCTGCATGAAGCTGGTGGCAATTATGCAAAGGAGCACCTCTGGTTTTGTTGGGAGGCATCCAAACTGCTTTCTGAACAATTGGCTCCTGACTCGCAAGCGGCGATCAGGGTGTGAGCCGAACCAGTGGGTTTCAGAGCATAATTATACCAGATAGCCAAAATATTTGGGATCAGCTCAAGTCATCATTTGCTATTTTTAAATACTAAATCTATATAAATATATATACCCTGAGACATTCTCCATGGACGTAGCAGACTTCCTTTGAGAAGCTGTGCCACCAGCCCATCACTTGACCTTTAAGAAGCCCTTCTCAGTTGAGCTCCTCCAAGTCCATCCAAAAATGGGAGCTGGTCCTCGTTCACAGTGCTCTAGAAAGTCCCAGCTACACTGATTTGGCCACATGCCTAATATAAACAGGTGATTGGGAAGCATTCTTCCATGCAAGGCAGGAACTGTTTCCTCCACTTATTTCCAGGGAGCCAGGAAGTTGGTTGAATCCCAGCAAAGCGATACGACTATCTCTCCAACACAGGCAGCTTTCGACTGAATCATCTGCCACGTCAGAAGTTCTCTGACAGTGTGTTTGAAACTGGCTTTGGATCAAGGCGGCTTTCGCTCCGTGGCCCCCAACACAATCCCCTTTGCTGAATTGCACACGCGGAAAGCCTCTGCTTCTACAAGGCATGAAACTGGATGTTCACTTGTGGAAACACACAAAAAAAGACCTTGCAAGCGGTGCTGCGGTGGCTCAAGTGGTTAAGACGCTGAACTGCAGACTGTGGAAGGTCAGTAGTTCAGCAGTTCGAGACCCAAGTTGCCGCATGACGGAGTGAGCTCCCGTCTCTAGTTCCAACTCCTGCAAACCTAGCAGTTCGAAAGCAAGAAATTTCAAGTAGATAAATAGGTACCACTGCGGTGGGAAGGTAACAGCGTTCCATGCACCTTGGGGTTTAGTCATGCCGGCCACATGACCACGGAAACGTCTTCGGACAGCGCTGGCTCTTTGGCTTTGAAATGGAGATGAGCACCGCAACCCTAGAGTCGGATTCGACTGGCTTTTGAGCAAGGGAACCTTTACCTTTTTAAACGGTGCACATGGAAATGGTTAGTTTGCCGCGCAAAAGTCTGAAGCATGGGTGCCTGGACCAGCCTGTGGCTGTGGGCAGCCATAAACATTGAATCTAGACCTGGAAGTTCTCCAGAGAGAAATCATTTGAGCTGAGAGCAGAAGGAGCTGGAGAACAGGGGAGCTGGAACACAGCAAATGTGTGATGCTGCTATCTAAGACAGGAGCAGTTAGCCCTGATCTTAGCCATTATGATACATAAGGAACCATCTTCTGAAGGCAAGATCCATCTATCTACTACATTTTAACCCCACCTTTCCATCCAAGATGGTATACATGGTTTCCCTCTCCTCTATTTTGTTTCCACAAGAATCCCATGAAGTAAATTAAACCGAAAAAGAGAGACTGGCCCAAGCTTGTCCAGTGACCTGAGTGAGGATTTGAACATGCTCTGAAATCCTTCTGCTTCTCAGAGAGAAAGAGGAAGAAGAACAAACAGCAGAAACTGGTGCCTAGGTCGGGATGCCAGCCTCCAGGTGGGACCTGGGGATCCCCTGGAATTACAGCTCATCTCCAAACTACAGAAATCAGTTCCCCTGGAGAAAATAGATGCTTTGGAGGGTGGACTCTCCAGAATTGTATCCCACTGAGGTCCTTGTCCTCCCTAGGCTCTGTCCCTAAATCTCCTGGAGTTTCCCAACCTGGATCCGGCAATGTACCACCCTATCCCCTACAAGTAGGTAGGACCTAGCAACCCTATGCCTAGGTGACCCATAAGACAGGGGATGAAGCATCCATGAAATAGAAGAAAGTGCTCCAAGAAAGTGACGGTGTCAAGATTTATACCCACAATGCTTGACAACATCCTAGTAGGATAGATGTCCATTCCAAGGGCTACTAGTAGCCATCACGACCTAAAGGGAATGCCCATAGTCGGAGGCAGCAAACCTCTAAATAACAGTGCATCAGGAAGGTCTTTCCCCTCTTTGTTGGCCATTCAGGGCAACTGGTTGGCTGCTGTGTGAAACGATTGCTGGACTAGATGGACCACCAGTTTGATCCATCAGGGATCATATTCCTTATTTAGAGGAATCTCCAAAGTGGGTTTGTGAACCTTCTTCTACATAGAGCATAAGTGCAAGGTGTCAGACTGGCAACCCTTTGTCTTCATCCATTGCGTTTGTCCATCTGATATTGTTGTCAGTTGTGAGGATCTCTAGCCTGGGTCCTCTCACCTCACCCTTTGTTGCTGATGAAGAACTCAGGTGGATGACTCCATTGCTGCTATGACTGCTGAAGTCTCTGTAAACTGCTCTCAGTAAAGCTGGCTCTTAGCAGAGTTGTTAAAGGAAACTTAGAAAGATTTTTCACGTTCCCCACAGAATTGATCTTAGCCTCTTATGAAGAAACTCAAAGTGTTTATTTGCATGTTATATAACTTAAGGCTAGAAGTCCTAGTATCAACCGCTTCAGCACCATCTTAACAACACCAGCTCCTGGTTCTTCCTCCTAGACTCCACCTGAAGAGGCAGAGGGTCACTCCTCCACATATTAAATCTATTAACTGTACAGTCATACTCTTAAGACGCTGAACTGCAGGCTGTGGAAGGTCGGTAGTTCAGCAGTTCAAGACCCGAGTGTGCCGCATGACGGAGTGAGCTCCCGTCTCTAGTTCCAGCTCCTGCCAACCTAGCAGTTTGAAAGCAAGAAATTGCAAGTAGATAAATAGGTACCACTTCAGTGGGAAGGTAACAGCGTTCCGTGCACCTTGGTGTTTAGTCATGCTGGCCACATGACCACGGAAACATCTTCGGACAGCGCTAGCTCTTCGGCTTTGAAACGGAGATGAGCACCGCAACCCTAGAGTCGGATTCGACTGGCTTTCGAGCAAGGGAACCTTTACCTTTACCATACTCTTTACCACCAGTTGAACAGTACACAAATGTTATTTACCACTTGCCTTCTCTCTCTTATGTGGTAACACCTGTGCAGCAGTGTTTTTGGTACCCCTTCCCAATATACGCCAGTCACAACTCCAAATTATTACCCACTTCCTCCTATTTCAATGAAAGCTTTGTTCTGAAATAGCTGTTCAGGCTTCTGAGTTGGTGGGCAATCAGCAGATGTTTTAGAACCAGTTCTTTTTGCTGCTTGAGGTGAAGAAGAAAGGAATAATAATGAAGAAGTGAGAATATTCGTTAGTCCTCTGTGGGGCAGTATGTGACTGGCTACCTGTCTGGGGACTTTCCTCTAACTTGGATCACCAGTTTCAGGTTGGGAAATTCCTGGAGACTCAGGGATGAAGCCTGGAGAGGTAGGAGTTTTGGGAGGGGATGGGTCTCAGCAGGGATGTGAAGCCATAGAGTCCACCACCTGAAGTGGTCATTCTCTCCAGGGGAACTGATCTCTCTCATCTGGAGGCCAGTTGTACTTCTGGGAGAACTCCAGGCCCCACTTAGAGGTTGGCCACTGGACATCTGCTGCACTATATATCAGACAGGGGAACCCAATGGAGCCTGATATTGGTGGAGGAGGTGGGCTCAGGCATAAAGCCTGTTTGAGTAACTGGCTGAGGAATAGGGAGAGCTCCAGCTAGGGGATTTGAGAGCTGTGCTTGGTGCAGTGGTTATGAGTGGCAGACAGGAATCTGGAGAACCAGGTTTGATTCCCCACTCCTCCACATGGAGCCAGCTGGGTGACCTGGGGTCAGTCACAGTTCTCTCAGAGCTGTTCTCTCAAGAGCAGTTCTCTCGGAGCTCTCTCAGCCCCACCTACCTCACAGGGTGTCTGTTGTGGGGAGAGGAAGGGAAGGAGAGTGGAAGCTGCTCTGAGACTCCTTTGGGTAGGGAAGGGCAGGGTATAAAGCCTCCTCCTCCTTATTGCAGGATGGGGCCAGGCTCATTTCAACCTGGCACATCTGGACATGTCTTGTCTTGGTCCAGCTGAGCTTGGCTCTCTCCCACTGGAGCCATGTCTTCTGCATGCTTTGTGACTGCTCCCGCCTTTCCTCTCCCCCCCTTCTGCAATATCTCCAGAAGGCAGTTTCTAAAAGCAGTTTCTAGTTCCTCCCCAACAAAGACCTTTCCTAGGAAAATGATGTTTACAAGTTCAGCCGTTTTAACAACCCAACTCTGAAGCAGTAAAGCCTCTTTAATTAAATTTCCTTTAGAGCCACAATTGGTAGGTTTTATGTCGGTCGTTTATCAACAATGGAGCTTATTGGCATCGCTGTTGGCAGCTGTATTGATTATGGAATGATATTAAGGTCTTCAGTGCCATCATTAGATGCCGCACGAGACATCGGTACCGCACCAATCTTCACAAAGCATACACTTATTTCCCAAATGCTGCTGGTTCTGAATTGGACTCCCCCCTCAAGCTGGTAACAATGAGTTTTTATGATAGCAATTATTTCAGCTTTTAACACTGGCCACATTAGTTGACCCTTTATTGACTGGGTCTCTTCCACCCATAGAAGAGATGCAGAAGTCCAGACAAAGGCACTCAACTGACCCAGTCACATGAATCCATGGTATGGTTCTATTGTACTTGAGTTCCAGTGAGAAAAGCAACCTGTACATGAAAATAAAATAGTAAATAAAGGCACACAGTATTGTTTTTCCTGGATATTCAGAAGTTAGTGTTGCGGTACTGGGAAGCTCTTACCCTGCAGTGAAAATTCCTAGTTCAGGAGTGTAAGTTCAGAAGGAGGCTTTTACAAAGGCACAGAGCTGTAGCTTATACCACTACTTGCTGTATGCATTTCTTGTTTTTACTGCATTGTTTTCTGATTTCTATAGTCCAGGTCTTTGCAATGGTGGAAAGTGCCGTCAAGTCACAGCCAATTTATGGTGACCCCGTAGGGTTTTCAAGGCAAGAAAGGAACAGAGGGGGTTTGCCATGGCCTGCCTCTGTGTTGCAACCCTGGACTTCCCATCCAACCAGGGCTGACCCTTCTTTTAGGTTCTGAGATCTGACAAGATAGGGCTAGCCTGGGCCGTCCAGGTCAGGGCTGCAATCTGATCTTATTACAACGCTTCTTAAAAGTCTTATGCTGTTCCTACTACATTACTAAATATGATAATCTGCCTTGGGTCATCAAAAAAAGGCAGATTAAGAGGCACCAGCAGCTATGTTGAAAATTTGGTACTCTACCTCAAAAAACACCCCCCCCCCACCGAGCCCCAGATACCCATGGATTGATTCTCCATTATATCCTATGGGGACCAGTCTCCATAGGGTATAATGGAGTGCCCAGCGGGTATTCCCCCCACTTTCTGATAGACCTGAAGCAGGAGGAGGGGCTCCAAACTGAAGGATCCCCCACCCCCAGCTGGGGACTGGCAACCCTATGGCACTTACAGGCACTGTGTTGGGGTCCCCTGACCTACTGTCATAAGTCAGTCTGTGCTGAGTGATGGCTGAGATCTCTCAGAGGAAGCACTACCTGCTAGCCCTGAGCCAGTAATTGAACAGCTGGTTGCAGCTGGCTCTGAGCCAGTGGGAGAACAGGAAGAGATCAGGTTAATAGCTGATTAGGCGTCACAGCCTACACCTTGTAGCTCTGAAACTGTAAACAAGTCTTCAGCAGCTACTCCTAGCCCACCTAGCTCACCCACTCCCTTGCAGTGTGGACACTGTCAGAGATGCTTAGGGTTGCAAGAAAGGAGGAGAAGGGTGAGACTCATGGCCCATTATCAGCTGTCAATTGAAGAGATGAATGAGTAGTTTCAGGATGACTGCCAAGGAATTGGCTGGGTGTTTAGCTCATTAAGACTTGGCTATACATTCAGCCAGGAGAAGCAGCAGTCTGTGAAGGTAGCAAGTGTATGTTGTTATTGAGCCAGCAATGTTGCTGCTACTGGATCTCTGCAACCTTGGACTAGACCTGACAACCAGTTTTTCTGGAATCCCTGACCTTGGACTGGACTTGCTGCCTGGAACTCCTTATCCTAGACTGGACTTTGGTAAGCCTACTCTCTGGATCCCCTGACTTTTGGCCTGGACTTTGGTTATTGTCTGCAACCTTGCCTGTGCCTCCTGTTGAAACTATCAGTACACCTACAGTAGGTACCATAGAGTTGTTGGGGATGGTCAAAGCATTGCCCAATGTGCTTATGCCTTTGGGTTTCTAGGAAGATATGACATTGTGTAATACCAGATGTAATTTCTGGCCTTGGCTCCACCCAGAAAGCTCATGGGGATGCTGGCTGGTCATCTGGTATCCCTCTGATGAATCCATGGGAATTAAAAAAAACATTTTAAAGTTGTCACAAAATGACTGCCATGGTGGGAGGGGCATGGGCAACCACCAAATGGATGCCAGGGAATCTGAAATAAATAATGAAATACTGGAAGGTTCCAAGCCAATGAGGCAGCTGTTCTAAAATGTGTGGTCCTTATTGACATAAAAGTGATCCCTTCTGGGATCTGCCAAAGGAACTTCTTCTCCAGTGAGATGAAAGAAAGCCAAGATTGGCACTTTGATTTAGAGAGCAAGGAATTAAGGACTGGAAACACATTGACAGGCCCTGTGTTGAGGATCACTGCTTTAAGGAGACTTAGCGATTTTGGTTTTTGTACATGTAGAAGTAGCTGATATACCAATGGTTATTAATGTTACTTTCTTTTTCTCTCCCCCAACCTGTGGAGAGGATTGTTTTTTTTTTTGTAAGGCAAAATCTAAAGGCCAGAAGTAGGATGGCTTTTGAAGCTAACCTTTTTAAAAATCTGTCCTGAGACCTCTTGTTTTGTTGGTTTTAGAGTGTTGCTGTTCTCATTGTGGATCACAAAAGAATGAATGCAATTGTTTTAGTTAGATTGGTGTAGGCATTTTCTCCTTGTATTTGATTGAAATGTTAGATCTCTTTTATCATCTACCACCTTGTGTGTCCCTGACTGAAGTTAGATGTTAAAACAAATGAACATGTTAAATCAATAAGTGCCTGTTTTTAAGGCAGATTACAGATAAGAAGTTTTAAGAAAACCAATAAAGGCCCTGGTCACATGGGCCAGATAACGTGTGTGTGTGTGGCTGTTTGCCCCGGAAGAAAATAAAGTGCAGTCACTCGATCACACGGTCCCCCAAGTCTCCGTGCTTAGGCTGTTAGCTGGCAATCACATGGCAATGCTGCAGCGTGGCAAAGAAGCAGCGCAGCGTGATCACACAATCGTTTCGCGTTTGTGCGCATGCGCAGTTCCGCAGAGCAGCGCTGCTTTCAGTTTTGTGTTTGTGCGCATATGCTTATGAAAAACATCTGGTTTGCGATGAGACGTGGACGGGTGCTGGATGCCACAGGATACTAGCACTCCTGTGATCAGACGCCCGCCTGTGCCACGTGTTTTCCAGATACTAGTGCACTTTCCTTGGTACTTTTTAACTCTGCATCTTCAGCGGGATGCCACGGGTGTGCTACGCTTCCCAGATGTTGCGGTGTGATTGCGCCCTCCAGAAATTCTCGTTTGAATTTTTGCCCCAGTGTTGGAGTTTTGCGTCAACTGGTGTATGGAGTGCAAAGTAAAATAGATGCATTCAGAATCCCCCATTGTTCTGTTGCTGTTATTGAAATTTGTATGAACACATGAATATGTAAAGCTCCCTTGTACTGAATCAGACCCTTGGTGCATCAAGGTCAGTATTGTCTACTCAGACCAGCAGTAGCTCTTCAGACTCACAGACTGAGGTCTTTCACATTGTGGTCCTTTCCGCACTTGGATCTCATCCCTCGTTTTATCAGAGTTCAGCTAGTGACACAATACCTTGCATTTATCCCTGGTTGTAACAGCATCCGTTTATCCCGGGACAAGTGTGGGGCAAAACTGGGGTGACCTCAATGTAACGTGGAAACAAAAAGTACCCTGAGATAATTACAGGGGTGACCTCGAGTGTAAAATGTCAGTTCGGGGACAGGGTTGAACCAGGATTTAAGGTCTAGCACAGAAAGGACCATTACCTTTTACCTGAGCCTTTTTAACTGGAGATGTTGGGGGCTGAACCTGGGACCTTCTGCATGCAAAGCAGGTATTCTGCTACTGAACCATGGCCCGTCCCCTGCAGAGTGCTGCACTTGTGTGGCTTACTGCATCTTTTACTTCCATACTCACACCTTTCCCCCTTCTCTACACACACCCATTGATAAAACACTGCCCAAAAAATATTTTCGTGATCTCATACGCGATGGCATCAAGATTCATTGGGTGTGATCTTTTACTGATGCACATAGACATTTGTCTACACTGATAAAAAAAATGCCCCAAAATTAATAATGTTAATTTTGTAGCGTGTTAACAATATTTACATGTGCACGGGTTATGTGAGGGAGAAAGGAAGGGAAAATTATGCATGGGGTGAAGAGAGTTGACAAAGAGAAATGTTTTCTCCCTCTCTCCAAATACTAGAACTTGAGGGCATCCAATGAAATTGATGGGCAGTAGATTCAGGATACTCAAAAGGAAATACTTCTTTAGACAGTGAGTGATAAAAATGTGGACTTTGCTGGCAGAGGATGTAGTGATGGCCACAGGCATAGATGGCTTTAAAAGGGGATTAGACGTATTCATGGAGGATAGGTCTATTAGTGGCTACTAGCCATGAGGACTAAAGGGAACTGCTGCATTCAGAGGCACTCATCTTCTGAATCCCAGTGCCAGGAGGCAACTTCAAAATAAGGCCTTGGCCTCTGCACCCTGTTCTTGGCCCTCCAGAGGAACTGGTTGGCCACTGTGTGAGGCAGGATGTTGGACTAGATGGACCACTGGTCTGATCCAGCAAGGCTCTTCTGATGTTCTTATGGAAGACAATGAAAACAGGCCAACTGCACTGATGGAAATGGGGTTGGGCTTTTAATTTGATCTAGCATTGAGGTCACTCTGAATTGTCTTCTGCAGATGAGGAGTGGACAGGTGTTTCTATTGTGTCTCCTCCAGGCTTTCAGACTGAAACAGTAGGGGTTTTATATTTAAAGAAACTGATACTTAATCTTGTATCTTCTTAGTATTAAACAAAAGCCCCCCCCCCCCCCCCCCCCCCCCCGCCCTGCATGGCTGTCAGGAACATTTACCTGGCATCAGGGGTCATTTCGTAGAAAAAGAGGTGCAGGAGCTCATTAGCATAATTCATTAGCATAACTTATTTGCATATGCCACACCCCCTAACATCACCGGGAGTGTGTCAGAAGGCAACACCCACTGCTCAGGTTCCACTGGACTGTTTTGGATTGCTAGCTATTGGGGGGGGGGGATGTGCAGATCTGTCCTTGCAGAGGAGGGAGAGCTTGTACCTGAATAATACTTGGTCTTAAAGGTGCCACTGGACTGTTTTGGACTGGGGGGCCGGGGGGAGCTCTGCAATTTACCTGGCTGCTTCTTGCTCTGACTGAGGGCTGCTGGGAGCCAGGGGTGGGGCTTGTTGCATGTGCTCTTTACTGCCGGAGCTCCGCTCCTGTGCGCTCCTGTAGGAAATGACCCCTGCCCGGCATATGAAATAAAACATTAAAATATGCATTGGGCACAATTGAGGGATAATGGGCAGAGCTCTCCAGCTGTTTATGAAATGCAAGGAAAAAGGGCTGGTCAGGTGACGAGAGGGTAGGGGCTGGGGCGAGGGAAGCAGGGGGAATGCCATTACTTATTTCTTTAAAACTGCTTTGCTCCAATTTCATAACTGAGGTTCTTGAAACTGAAATGAACGCGTGCAGTCATGGGATGAATAGAGAGAGATGTTGGTTGTATAGAGGCACAAGATCTGAATGCGAAATCACTTTTCTGTTTGGAATAACTGAGCACACTTCCTAGGGGGACAGAAGCAATGCCGGAAGCCAGTTTGTTCGCAGGCTTAGTGTGAGTGATGGGTCTAGCAAAGCGGCACAATACACATTTGTGCTCATGCTGTTGATTGGTCTATCTTAGGGTCCGGCAGCCCTTGGTCATTAAAAAGTCAGACAATGTCAAAATTCCGAGCAAGAAATTGACCGAGAGCCAGCATAAGAAAGCCTGCTTCCATAACTGAAAATATCCAGCTTAGTTTTACTAATAATTGATACACTGATTGTGTGTGTTAGGGTTGCCAACTCCAGGTTGGGGAGTACCTGGAGATTTGGGGGGTGGAGCCTGAGGAGGGTAGGGTTTGGGGAGGGATTGGATTTCAGTGGGGTATAATGTGCTAGAGTCCACCTTCCAAAGTAACCATTATCTCTGGGTGAACTGATCTCTGTCGCCTGGAGATCAGTTGTAACAACGGGAGATCTCCAGCCACTATCTGGAGGTTGGAAACCCTAATGTTTGTAAAGTGCTGTCAAGTCGCAGTCAATTTATGGCGACCCCAGCAACGGGCGTTTCAAGGCAAGCGATTAAGCCGAGGAGGTTTGCCATTGCCTTCCTCTGCAGAGTCTTCCTTGACTCTTCCAAGTACTGACCCTGCTTAGCTTCCAAGAGCTGACAAGACTGGGCTATACCACGCCGCCTTCCCTCCTGATATGTCGATTAGCCATCTGTAAAGTTTCTGCAGTCCAAATGCTGATTTTTGTGAGTCAGTTCTTAGAAACCAGCACACACCATGTCTTACCCTGCAGATGGATGAGTGGTTTGCAATTATTTGCGGTAGCCCCACCAGATCCATTAACAGCCAGGGGGCCACCCGCATTTGGAACTGCTGCCAAATGGCTCAAGACTATCAGGAGAATATTATTGCCAGCTACGTATTGCGAAATCCAGAGAATAGATTTCCATCACAGAGTTCAGGTCCAAGTACACATTTAAGTTCATGATATCTACCTGTTTGCACTGTTACATGTTGGTGTTACATTGGCCCTGATAAGGCGATTTTACTTGTACTCTTAGGACCTAAACTGGAAGGTACATATTGGTACTATTACTGTCTCCCTGACTTCCGACAAGAATAGGTTCACTGTGGGGGTCTCCAGCTTGGTGGCTGTGGGGG
>NW_015163666.1:231346-239608 GCF_001447785.1 Gekko japonicus | reverse complement strand
TAATGTAGCCAATCCTCCAAGAGCTTACAGAGCTCTTCTTACAGGGGCTACTGTAAGCTCTTGGAGGATTGGCTGCATTAGGGATGTGTCGCCTAATATGCAAAGGAGTTCCTGCTACAAAAAGAGCCCCGTGTTTTTAGAAAGTGGGCGGGCTCAAATGGGCTTCTGCCCAGCTAACTTTTGACTGGCCACTGGCAATCTGACTGGTTGTACAGATTTCTTAGAAGCTGCTTTAGCAGCAGCCGCACAAGGATTTTCACTGAATGACTGAAGTTGGATGCAAGAAAATATTTTAAAACAGTATGTTCCTTTTAAAATATGTCCTATTATACAGAGCATCCGCCTGAAATGTTGAAGAGTTACTATTAGGGTTATGCATAACCTAACTCCTTGACATTTTGTAGTTGGCCCCACCTCCTTTGGCAGCCATTCTGTAGTTGGCTCCACCTCCTGCAGCAGCCATTTTGTGGTTGCACCCACTACCCTGCATCAGAACTCCAAAGGTGCTCCCTGGGTCAAAAAGGCTGAGGACCCCTGATTCACTCACAACAAAAATGCTAGCTTTTGGTGAAGTTATCTCAAACTTTGGGGTAATAGTTCAGATAGAACATAATATTTAGGTGCTACAGAGCATGTTGAACATTCTCTGGCAATGCTTGCCTGTGCCTTTTGAGGCAGGTCTGGCCCGATATCTTGCTGTAGCAAAGCATTCTGGGGAAACTATTTATGGTTTCTAAAATGGTACACAGCCCCATAACTTCGTCCATACCCCAAAAGTGGACAATGCCTTTCTCTTCACAAATACCCTGTATTAGTATCTGGACTGGAACAGAAAAACATACCTTAAAATTCCATGATGCAGGAATGACCGTTCTTAACTAAAATTCTGTGAAGGACAATTTGGGCTGATTTCATGTTTCCCCCCATCCCAGCAGCCTCCAGTCTACACGGAGCGGTTATCCGCCATATCAGGAAACTCGTAAATGCTGTTTGCTCATTTAAGGGACCCTGCTGAGCATTTTAATCCTTAATTTAAAGCCAATGCTTATTTCATTTTAAAGTTTAGCTTAATTCAATCAGGCTCAATTTATGAAATTGGATAAAATGGCAGTTTACCTACCCTGGAGAGCTTGCCTTCCCTGCTAGGAAACTCCCCCCCCATCTCTCTCTCTGCCTCTCCCTCCTCCACCTCTGCCCTTGTGGTCCACATCTCTGGCTGGTAAGACTTCACAAGCCAGATCTTTTGGGAATGCATATGATTCTTATTATAACCCCTCCTAATGAACACAGATACTTCAGAGAAGATACTTCAGAAAAGGAACACTATTCCATGAACTCAAGAGTCTCCCCATAAACCTGTCCCACCCAAAATCAAGTAGAGGAACCAGGTAGGGGCTGGCAACTGGTGGGAGGGCTGTGGGGAAGGGGTAGAGGAATTTTAAAAAATCATATGCAGCCTCATGTACTTAACATAAGTATATTCAGGAAGTGATGAAGGGTAGCTCTAGGCATCACCAGAAACTCTGTGGTAAAATGTTGCTTTTCCCCATTAATTCTTCATGCACTGCCACTCACAATGAGGCAGGCAATGGGACCTGATGCCTTGGCAGCCCTAATATCAAGATAAATCCTTTCCAGTAAAACCCATTGGGCATTGTGTTCTGTTTAAGCCCCTTCATGAAAAAGTGCTAAACCACTTGAGATATTTGAAGAACGATGACCAACTGTTGCGATTAAAGTTGCCAGGCAACCAGTGGGGGATGGGGGGGGGCTTACCAGGGGAAAGAGGAAGGCCCAGGTCACATTGCTGGCATTGCACAGGAAGAGACACCATCATGTCATCAGTGGCTGGGTGATTCTGGTAGTTGGGGAAAAATTCTATGGTAGAAGCCGTTTTTACCATAGAGTTTTTGCCCAAATACCAGAGCATTACCCAGATGCCACTGGCATGATGATGTCACTTCCTGTGTGAAGCCAACAATGTGGCCTGAGCCTTCCTCTTTCTCCTGGTAAGTCTCCCCATTGACCATCTGATCAGTGGCTGGGAGGCAGGGCCTGGTGACGGGAGACCCCTGCCTCCACTGGGGGGTCTTGCATCCCTAGTTGTAACGGCATCCTTACAGTGTTTTTAAATTTTAGCCAGGAGGTTTTCCTATTCAGATTGAGGCCCACCCCACAGGTGGCTGTGAGAGAGAGTCAGGGCCTTCTCTCTGGCAGTGCTATGTCTCTGGAACATTCTTCCCTGACAGAGGTTTGTGTGGCACTTTTGGTGATTGCTCAAGATGGCCCCTTTCCAAGGGTCTTCAAGTGAGATGCTTTTCAGAACATTTTTTGCTGAATTGGGGAATTGCCGGTCTTGGTGAACACCCTGACGTTAGTGAACATCTTAAATGTGTTCCATTGTGTTTTAATGGACTGGGATTGAATGGCTTTTGACATTTTTAAAGTGTTTACATTCCTAAGGTTTTTAAAGACTGAGACGGCTTTAGAGTTTGTCTTGTGGATTTTATTGTTTTCCGATCCCTTGCAACCCCCCTGGGATCTGAAAGAATGAAAAGAGCATAAGAGACTCTGCTTAATAGAAAAATAATACGGAATACCGAACAGACATTCTCCCTCTGTTATTTATAAGTATACAACACTGACAGAATAAAAATCTCTGCGGGGTGTTAAAAGGGCTTCGGTAGGCAGAGCTTGCCGCAAGGGAAGTTTCACCATTCTGACTCATCACTTTAAAGAAAAACTGTTTAACTGAATCAGTTAAATGGAAAACACCCACTCTCCTTTGACCAGACCCTCTCTACCCTAGTAGTCACCTGGAGGGAGAGTGAGCACAATGAAGGGAGTCCATTGGGTGAGGGTTTTCCCAGGAGCCTGCTGCCCCTTTGTACCAGCGGTTGGTTTGCCAAGTTCCACTCAGCAGCTCTGAAGAAGAAGAAGAAGAAGAAGAAGAAGAGACTGGATTTATACCCTGCCCTTCACTACCCAAAGGTGTCTCAGAGCGGCTTACAAACTCCTTTCCCTTCCCCTCCCCACAACAGACACCCTGTGAGGTAGGTGGGGCTGAGAGAGCTCTTGACAGAAGCTGCTCTTTTTCAAGAACACCTCTGACAGAACTATGGATTGCCCAAGGTCATCCAGCCAAGTGCAAGTGGAGGAGTGGGGAATCAAACCCGGTTCTCCCAGATTAGAGTCCACGCACTTAAGAGCCAGTTTGGTGTAGTGGTTAAGTGTACGGACTCTAATCTGGGAGAACTGGGTTTGATGTCCCACTCCTCCACTTGCACCTGCTGATGTGACCTTGGGTCAGTCACAAGCTCTGGCACAGCTGTCCTTGAAAAAGAGCAGTTTGTGTCAGAGCTCTCTCAGCCCCACCCACCTCACAGGGTGTCTGTTGTGGGGAGGGGAAGGGAAAGGAGTTTGTAAGCCGCTCTGAGACTCCAAGTGAAGGGCGGGGTATAAATCCAATCTCCTTGTCCTCGTCCTCATCCTCCTCATCCTCGTCCTCCTCCTTCTCCTCCTCCTTCTTCCCATGCAAGTCATGGCAGCTTAGCTGACAGACATGCTAGATCCACACACTCCACAAATTCTTCTTCTATAACAGACACAGATTCGAAAGCCAGTCGAATCCGACTCTAGGGTTGTGGTGCTCATCTCTGTTTCGAAGCCGAAGAGCCAGTGCTGTCCGAAGACGTTTCCGTGGTCATGTGGCCAGCATGACTAAACACCAAGGCGCACGGAAGGCTGTTACCTTCCCACCGAAGTGGTACCTATTTATCTACTTGCAATTTCTTGCTTTCGAACTGCTAGGTTGGCAGGAGCTGGAACTAGAGACGGGAGCTCACTCCGTCATGCAGCACCCGGGTCTCGAACTGCTAAACTACCGACCTTCCATAGCCTGCAGTTCAGTGTCTTAACCACTTGAGCTACCACAGCACCGCAGCTGGTAGACAAGTCTAAAGTGGGAGAGGTGATCCTTCATGGCATGTGGGTTCCAGGACATCAAGAGCGGTGACCCCAAATATGTGGGGATGGTCCCACACTGTTGTCTACCAATGCATTTCTTGGAGCTGACTTGCTTCTTCTTCAAAGGATCTCTTCCTCAAAGCAAAGAGCCAATCCTGGGTTTCTTCCACATCATTGCAGCAGGAGGAGCTTCAGAAGAGCCCAGGAGGCATCACCTTTTGGTCTACAGGTAACACCAATTGGGAAACAGTTGTCTTCATCATAGGAGGATGCTTAGCTTGGAACCTCCTAACATTTTTGGAACCTTCCATTACTTTAAGATTGGTCCCACACCACCGATGGCAGCCATTTTGTTGTGTCACCTACTTCCTGTTCTCAAAACTCCAAAGCACCTACAGCTTCTACATCACTGCGGATCCCTGATGTGGAGTTTTGTAGGCAAGAACCACCAGCTTGAATTGAAACTGGCAATTCATAATTAACCAGTGAAGTTGTCTTAAGTTGGGGGTTGATGCGATCTCACGCCTGGGTTCTAGTCTGTTGATGAACTGCTATGTTCTATACCAACAGAGACTTCCAGACTACCAAGTATGCAACAGTACCATGGGTTACATTTTTGAGTGTCAGAATGCTTTAGTACATTCCATTTGCACTGCAGGCAACTACATCTTCTTTCATCGGTTTCTAAAATCACAATCTCTGAAGTTTGATCTCCACAATTCTGATAAAGCTATCAAAGGGGGACCTAAACTCGACTTTGCAAACTATTTTATTTTCACACATCACATTAACAGCATTTTATTCTAACATTTTTGTTCTGCTTTTAACACACATATACACACGCCCGTTTTTCAAGCCCTCTGTTTGATCAGAACATAAATTCATAATCTCAACGGCATTAATTTAGCCAGCATGTCTCTTAACTGAGGTTCAGACAGGACATTTTTTTTAAAGTTCTGTGCGGCATCGTTTTCAACCATAAATACCGCAGGCTCTTTGGAATTAATTTTCAAAAATAATGGCAGTAAACTCCTTAAAAACCTCCCATGAATATCCGAAGACAGTTCTAGGTCACCCTTTTTCCCTAGCCGAGTTTAAAATTCAGTTTGGCTCTGATTTTTATTAGGGTCAAAAGAAAAAAAAGAGTTTGCTTTTTCCACATAAACATTTTTTCTTCCGGTGTCTGTTATCCTTTGATTAGAAGATGGAAATTGGATGGATAGATTGTGGACACCTTGTGACTTAGCAGTCAACTCATTAACTGGAGAAGCTGTTAGGGTTTTGAAGTAGTCCCCCCCCCCCAAGGAAACTCCAGGTGTGTCCTGGAAGAAGCCCCCTACAGAGGAATTCTAATTGTCCCAGGAGCTGAGTACTAAAAAGAGAAATCAGTCCTTCCGCATAGAGAAAGCAATGAGTCATGTGCAAGTGCTACTTTCTTTTGAGCAGAAGAATCAAAACAAATGCAACTTGCCAGTTTGAAAATTAAGCACTGCACTTCTGCCATTACCCCAGTCATCCGGCAAGATGCTGACTTGGAAGAGAAAGCTGATGCATCCCTAGCCTTGGGTACTGGCAGATCCTGACCCTGGAAGAAGTGAGGACAGTGAACTCCAAATGCCTCAAGAGAGCCTGACATTGATCTGGACAGACTCCTGGGCTATAGCACAGATTGAGCCCTCCCTCCATCCAATGGGGTGATAGTCACCAGCCTGAACCTGTTGAAGAGCTAGTTTGCCTATTTCTCATATTCTCCTGCTCCCCCTTGTCCAAGAGGCAAACAGACCCACCAAGAGAATCTAGAATGCTAAAGGAGTACTAGACTCAAAATAGGATATGGTCGCCATAAAAGAACTCTGCTTCACCAAGATGGCAGAACTTGAAATAATCTTCACGTTCTAAGTTTTGGTGTTGTGGGTCAGCCAGGGCTAAGCGAGACCGAGGACTCCTCAGGAGAAGAGGAGCCCCATGTAGCCAGCTGTGAGTCAGCAGAAGCCACCAGGCAGGAAGATGAGCTGCAGGCTAGTCAGGATTCACAACCAACAGCTGGTGCAGAGCCACAGACACCCTCCAGCTTTGATTCAACAGGTGAAACTCAGTTGGTCATTTCCAACCTTCCAGTATCACCCACACCCTTAGAGCGCCGCAGACAGAGCCTGAGAACAGAGCTACCGGAGAGACTACAAAGTGCATGTCTCCTGGCCGATGCCAGCTTATTGCTGATGGCAAAGATGAGTAGCTGCAGGATTACTCCTGAGCAGCTGGCTGCAAGCATGACCCTTAAGCATATGCCTATAAAAACCAGCCAAGGCAGGCTGTGAGGCATGGAAGCAGCAAGTCAAAATCCATCCCTGCATTGGACTCTGCCTTGTTCCTGTGACTCTTTGGACCATTCCCTGACTCTGCTTTTGTCTTGCTCCTGAACCTGCTCGTGGATAACTCTCAGACTTCCAGACCTTGCTGTACGATTTGTCCTTCAGACCAGGCTCCTAATGGCTCTTGACTCTGTGTGTGACCTTGGACAGGACCCTGACTATGCTGCTTGAGTTGGTGCCCTTGCCTTTCCACCTCCAAGCTGTAATGTCTATGTCATTCCCTGCCCAGCTCCCAACATCTGCTGAATTTTTCTCCAGAGGTTCTGTGTAGGCTGCCTGAGAGCTGTCCATGGTCCTGCAGACCTTAGATCTAATTAGCTTCCTCCTGGGCTTCCAGAGGAATACATTAACCACCACCTGGCCTCACTGCCCATTATTCACTGCTTCCTGTGTGCATCTTTGCGCTACCCCCACTACTACAGCATCTACTTTGCAGGCATGAGGTCCCCAGTTCAGTCCCTGGCATCTCCAGCAAAAAGGATCAGGTGGTAGGTGACATGAAAGACCTCTGCCTGAAACAGGGTTCCCAAGTACTTACCTTGATTCGTCGGGGGATATGTAGTTCTTTGCAGGACCATTCCTGTGGGGAAAACACAGGCGCGGCTGCACTATTCCGTCACCCAGACGTGACGTAGGCACATAGTCAGGCGACGCTGTAGCAATGGGGTTGGAAACTCGATGGTACCATCGAGTTTCCAGCTCCATTACCAGAGCGTCACCCAGCTACATGCCTACGTCACACCTGGGCGACGGAATAGTGCAGCACCTATGTTACAAGCAAGAATCTTCAGTGGGGAAGCATGTGTCCCCTGCCGGTTGTTAGGTAGGTACTTGGCAACCCTAGCCTGAAACCCCGAAATGCTGCTGCCAGGAGTATTAGGTATTTTATCAACTTTCTAATGGTCTGATTCCTTTTTGTGAATACGTTTATGCTATTTATTGCCAATGGTTTGTCTTTTGATCAGAGATCATTTCGGGGGGGATCGCGGGGGATCACAGTTCGCCCGGGTGAGGTACAGGGGGGTGGGGCACATGACAAAGCCCCGCCCCCACTTCCGGCCGCCCCACTTCCGGCCCTCATTCAGCCAGGAGGAGGCAGGAGGAGGGAAAGTTGCTTCCTCCCTGCCTCTCCCCACCCCTGCCTGCCTGGGGCCGGGGAGGGCCTTCGCGGGGCTTCCTTGCACATGGGGCTCGGCAGTGGAGCTGCAAGGCCGGCGGTGGTGGCCTGGACCGTTGGGGGCGGGGTGTGTGGCCTTATGACACACTTCCGGTGATGTCAGGGGGTGTGGCATATGCTAATGAGTTATGCTAATGAGTTCCCTTAGCTCTTTTTCTATGAAACAACCCCTGCTTTTGATAATGTGTACTTTAATTGTAAGCCACTTCAAGTTGGATTCAGAAGAGGTGGCATAGAAATATCCTAAACAAACAAAGGGACAAAAATGACCTTCATAGATCAACAGTATATGGCTTCATCATGTGTGTTCACTCAGGAAAAAAAACCCTGAGTTTTCCCGAGAGTTCTCTGAGAAAGACCACAAATACTACTCTTGGACCAGCTTACTCCAGCTCTTTCTGCTAGCTCTCTTCACTCCCCTCCTTTAGCCAGTTCATGATGACTTATGGTGACCCCTCATGGGGTGTTCAAGGCAAGAGGTGTTCAGAGGTGGTTTGCCATTGCCTGCTTTTGTGTCACAACTCTGGGTGTCCTTGATCGTCTCCCATCCAAGCACTAACCAGGGCCAACCCTGGTTAGCTTCCAAGATCTGATGACATCAGGGTAGCCTGGTCTATTCTGGTTGATACTTTCCCCTACTTAAGCACATTTACTCTTGCGAAGGTGTGCTGGGGGGACAGAGACAACTGTCGACAGAAAGGATTTATGTCAGTGGGCTTAGACTGGCATAGTTCTGCAAAGGATTGC
>NW_015163666.1:217584-231295 GCF_001447785.1 Gekko japonicus | reverse complement strand
ATTTACCTTCCATCAGTCTACAAGATCAGCTACCAGTTCATTGCTTTAGCCTAAGGCGGGGGGGAAAGGGTGCATTTGGGCAGTGTTGACTATGCAGGGCCAAAAAAATAATGAAGCAATATCAAAAGCAGCCAAGTACATTTGCTGTCAAGCCAACTCTAATGGAAGTGAAATCAGCTCAGACAATACATTTTTGGGATTTGAAATAGTTTTGGAACTGTAATTGCTTCAGCTGAGGCCATGCTTGGCAGACCAGCTGGTGCCGTGCATAACTATGAGACTTCACAAGTGCTGTCGGTTGAATGTTAACATGTCAGGCTTTTGCTCATCTTCAGTGGACTGCGCAGCATCACTGGTCTGCAGAGCTGATTTCCCAAAAATGTGGTCCAGCTCGTGTTGAAGTCAGGGATTTGAGAATGATCACCACATGGTAGACCTGAGCCAACTCATCTCCTTCAGTTCATGAGGGTGCCATGTAGACCAGGGATCCACAGTGCTGTCGAGCCTGTGGGCAATTATGGAATTTTCAGGACAGAGAGTGCGCACCGCCACAAAGTGACTGCCACTGGGGAAATCACAAAATGGCTGCCATGGGATGCTGTGGCTACAAATCACAAAATGGTGGGAGGTTCCAGGCCAAGTGTTCTTCTATGATGGAGACAGCTACATATAAATGGGTACTCCCTTCAGAGACAAAGATGATACTTCCCAGTCTATTCTAAAGTACCGAACAGGCTGAGACAAAGAAAAAGAAACTAAAATATAGCTATGCACGTAGTGCTAATGTACAAAATATCATATATAATTTCATTATACATCCAAAAGTGATAAAATATCATTTAAAAACCACCCTTATGGTTCTGCATATGAGTACCTGGTCCTAATATGGCCTAATATGGTCCTAAATGGCCAATCATATAAATACAGGTTAACCAATACCAAACATGTTCCGGCTAAAAGCCTTCCTCAGTGGTAAAATTCAAACTGAGCACTTCATAAAGTTAACAAAAATATACATGAAACTCATTAAACCCCAAATGGACCTAAAATGAAAGGGGGGGGGGGAAGGAGAAAAATAATTATATGTCTGTTAAGCAACAATTTTTTTAAAAAAAGAATTAAATATTTTGAAATATATGGAACTGGCATAACTACCTTACTCACACTGAGATGTCCAGTCACAGAGTAAGTGGAGATCAATATTCTTTAGATGCAACATGGGCAACTCATCAAGATGTACAATATTTCATATGCCCATGAATCTAAAATACACATAAAGTATATGAGAGCCAGTTTGGTGTAGTGGTTAAGTGTGCCGACTCTAATCTGGGAGAACCGGGTTTGATTCCTCACTCCTCCACTTGCACCTGCTGATGTGACCTTGGGTCAGTCACAAGCTCTGGCACAGCTGTCCTTGAAAAAGAGCAGTTTGTGTCAGAGTTCTCTCAGCCCCACCCACCTCACAGGGTGTCTGTTGTGGGGAGGGGAAGGGAAAGGAGTTTGTAAGCCGCTCTGAGACACCTTTGGGTAGTGAAGGGCGGGGTATAAATCCAATCTCTTCCTCTTCTTTTTCTTCTAAACCACTGCAAATTAAAAAGTCTCCTAAATTTTTAGAAAAAAGGTATGTAGCTAACTGGAAACCCCCCCCCCCCAAATGGTGCAATATTTACCTACTTAGGCCCAATCCCCAGTGCTCAAAGCTCCAATGGAGTGCTCAGGTACAAATAGAAAAGAATCAGCACTATGGTAGCCCACCCCCTGAACACACGGAAAATGTCGGGGTGGGGAAAATGTGATGCATCAGAAGAAAGAGAGAGGAAAAAAAGATGACACAGAGGTAATCAGCAGCACCCAGGAGAGGAAAATTGCATCAGCTGACTTGCACTCCTCAATCCAAAAAGCAGCCAAGTCCATCAGATACACAGCCCATCATTTTCTTCATTCAAATCTCTTGGCACCAGAGTATCCAACATGAAGATCCTTCAAAAGTCGAATTTGTTGTGAAGAGTGCACTTGCAGCTTTTCTGTGACCCAGAACCTAAGGTCCTTCTCTGTATGTCCCAAGGACATGAAGTGCTTCAAAAGCAGAGCTGGTGATCTTTACCATCTGGTGCAGCTTCTGTGTTCAGATATTCTCATTTAAACCAGCCGCATTGTCATTCCTACATACAACAAATTGCACAGGCACTGTAGACAATAAATGACCCTCCCAGAGTTACAAATAATAAAAGATCTAATACAGTAACTTCTGACCGCTGAATAATTTTGGTATATGTTGGTTTTAAGGCACGGCCACTAACAGAACAATTGCCAGATGGAAAATAACCTTTTGGACTGTGCCCAGCCCCTGCCAGTGTATTGTCTGAAGTATGTTCTTTAAGTGTACTCCTGACCAATGTATTTTAAAGATTTTTTAGCCCTCTTGAAAGTAAATAGAGGTTTTGATCTACATCTAGGGATGTCAGACAAAAGGCACCAACAGTTTTCAGTTATATTCCTCATGCCAGTGTAAGTGCCATCATAAGTTAACAGAACAATTTTATCTTTTTCTCAAATGTAAAGGATTAGAAGAAATTGCAGCCATGATATAGGTTTTTATAGACAAGCCAACATCCTTATGGAGCAATTAAAGGATAGAGGATACTCTCCCAAAAATTCTCAAACAAGCCTTTTATAAAGTTAACAACACACGAAGGGACTCCTTATTGACACTTAAGATTCACAATAACAACACATACAGGATAACACACTTGCAAATAGACTCACCCATGTGCACCCTTGGCTAGCCCTATGCCCAGGATCTCTGCTTGATCATCCCTAGCATCATTGCATACCATGTACTGTACTCAACCACTTCTGCAAAAGAGCTCTGCAACAATTGTCAGTTGCCCGGAGAGCCATCGCTGTGTAGTGGTTAAAGAGCAACAGACTTTAATCTGGAGAACTGGGCTTGGTGCCAGTCTCCCCACATGAAATCTGCTTGGGTAACCTGGGGCCAGTCACAGTTCTCCCAGAAGTCTCTCAGCCCCACCTACCTCACAAGGCACCTGTTGTGGGGAGAGGAAGGGAAGGTGATTGTAAGCTGCTTCGAGACTCCTTAGGGAAGAAAAAGGCAGAGTACAAAAACCAACTCTACCTCTTCCTCCACATGAAGCCTGCTTGGGTGACCTTGGGTCAGTCACAGCTCTCTCAGAACTCTCTCAGGCCCACCTCCCTCACAAGGCTCCTGTTGTGGAGAGTGGAAAGGAAGGTGATTGTAAGCTGCTTTGAGACTCCTTTGGGTAAAGAAAAGTGCGGTACAAAAACTTAAGAACATAAGCAAAGCCAATGTTGGATCAGGCCAATGGCCCATCCAGTCCAACACTCTGTCACGCAGTGGCAAAAAATACCAGGTGCCATCAGAAGGTCCACCAGTGGGGCCAGGACACTAGAAGCCCTCCCACTGTTGCTCCCCCAAGCACCGAACTTCTTTTTCTTCTTCTGTGGCAGTCAGAGTCAAGTTACTGCAGCCACAGTCACTGTCCAGAAAAAAAGGACCGATCACCTTTTCCCTCTCAACAAAAACACCAGTGAGGAAATGACCCTCCTGGACCCAGACACTGAGCAAAGGACCAACAGCAGCAGGGAGCCTGTTTCACTTTCCATTCCAAGAGATGTTGGAAAGCTGAACTGCGTCTTGGGGAAATGTGAGCCGGGAAACCCTGGAAGCCTGTCTTCCTGGCATCTGCTCTCTGCTAGCAAGAAATTTTTTTTGCCTTCAGTCTCCCCTGCCCCATCCTTGTTGAGTGTTAATCTCATCCAAGCACCAGCCAAAACTGAGCATTTTTGAACACCCTTAAGACTAACCTCTCTTTAAGAAACACATGTCCAATTGCCACCAAGCCAAGAATTCAAGAGAAAATGGGGAAAGGAGGAAACATTTTGTTGGGGTCGTTGTCTAAGAGCGCCTGGCACGTTCTGCCTGCTCTTTTGCAGTGAAAGTCCATTGGTTTCACTTCAGAGGACTTGTCATGGCACGATGCCTTCCCCAGTGGCAGGGTTCGAAAAAAGTGGCATGCCTTGGTAAAGATGGACATTTGCCAGGAAGCTGCAGATATGAACTCTCCTAGGCTTGCTTTGCATCTTTCCCCTTCAACCACCAACACCGTTTTTTGTGTTTGTATGAGAGACAACTCACCAAATGAATACATAAAGCTGCCTTCTGCTGAGCCAGACCACTGTTCGGTCAAGATCGGCCTTGGACTGGCAATGAACACACATGGACACCTGAAGCTGCCTTATCCGGAATCACAGACCCTTGGTCCATCAAAGTCAGAATTGTCTACTCAGAATGGCAGCAGCTCTCCAGGGACTGAGGCAGAGGTCTTTTACCTCACCATCCACCTGATCCATAATTGGAGATGTCATAGAGTTGAGCCTGGGACCTTCTGCATCCCAAGCAGATGTTCTACCACTGGGCCATGGTCCCTACCAGAGTGGGTCTCTGGGATCCCAGGTAGAGATGCTTCACATCGCTGACTATGTAAGTAAGTGGCTCAAGGGGTTAAGATGCTGAACTGCAGGCTGTGGAAAGTCAGTAGTTCAGCAGTTCGAGACCCGGGTGCCGCATGACGGAGTGAGCTCCCGTCTCTAGTTCCAGCTCCTGCCAACCTAGCAGTTCGAAAGCAAGAAATTGCAAGTAGATAAATAGGTACCACTTCGGTGGGAAGGTAACAGCATTCCGTGTGCCTTGGCGTTTAGTCATGCCGGCCACATGACCACGGAAATGTCTTCGGACAGCGCTGGCTCTTCGGCTTTGAAACGGAGATGAGCACCGCAACCCTAGAGTCGGATTCGACTGGCTTTCGAGCAAGGGAACCTTTACCTTTACCTTTTACCATTATGTCACAACTGACTTATGACCCCAGCAAAGGGCTTTCGAGGCAAGTGAGAGGCAGAGGTTGTCTGCTATTGCCTGCCTCTCCAGAGTCTTCCTTGGTGGTCTCCCTTTCAAGTACTGACCTTGCTTAACTTCCAAGATATGATAGGGTTGGGCTATTCTATGCCCTTCCACATTTCTGCATCATCGACTACCTGATCCTTTAAATGGGAGATGCCAGGGATCGAACCAGGGACTTTCTGCTTGTAAAGCAGATGCTCTACCACTCAGTCATGGCCCCTACCATCATTTCAGAGATTATAAAAAGTAGAGGATTCACCCATCCACTGTCCTCACCATAATTCCTTATGCTGTAGTCTGTCTTCTTTTGACTGATGAACCCACCCACTGGCAAACTGAACTAATCATTTGCTTGTCTCATGGTATTTCCCAAACTTGTCCCCCCCCCCTTGATATATCAGGCCATAGATGGTGGACAAATCTCTTCCTGTTCTTTTCACAAGCCAATCATTGTGGAGAAATAAGTTCTGAAAAATAAGTAATGGCACCTAAGCTACAGTCAGGAAAATCATGTGCCACAAACTGTCATATAATTCAAATATTTTTCTATGCATTCTTCAGCATGAAGAAAAAAAATAACTTCGTGTGTTCATACAAATAATGGGATAGTTCCAATCAGTGTTCCCTCTAAGCTGAGTTAGTGTGAGCTAGCTCACATGTTTTTAGCCTCCGGCTCATACTTTTTGGTCTTAGCTCAGGAAGGGATGGCTCCAGAGCAAACTAATTTATGCAGTAGCCAAATTGCTCACTCACAACTTTAATGCCAGTAGCTCACAAAGTAGAATTTTTACTCACAAGATTCCACAATTTAGAGGGAGCATTGGTTCCAATCATCCTTCAAGGAGCCATCCAATTTGGAGGAATTAGATTGGAGAGAGGCTTCAGATAGGTGGGGTATAAATATTTGAATGAATGAATGAATGAATGAATGAACTTCATTTATTGGAGTGGTAGGATGGGGTAGAATCAAACCCAGTGGGTTAGAACCATAATGGTTAGATCCAGCCAGTTTTTTCTACTCAATCTTCCCCTGTTCCCCTACTTACTGGAACCTCTATCCCAGCTGGCTTTTGTCCATGCCGGTCCTGTGAACCCAACATACCTTCTTTGGTGGTCAAAGAGGACTCTCTCCTCCCTTTTTCAATAGCAGGAAAGGTGGTTGGATCCAACCCAATGGTCTTCTCTCTATATACACTTCTCCCCTCTGATTTTAAAGTAGCAACTTATCTGATGAAGTGTGCTTGCACACGAAAGCTTATAGCATAAATAAAACTCTGTTGGTCTTAAAGGTGCCTCTGGACTCAAACTTTGTTCAACTTAACACATGTAGACAGGAATTAAACGTGTATACTCAGAAGGAAATCCCATTAATTCAATAGAGTTTACTGCTAATAATTTTGCATAGGATTGCATGCTTAAAGTAAAGGTAAAGGTTCCCTTGCTCGAAAGCCAGTCGAGTCCGACTCTAGGGTTGCGGTGCTCATCTCCGTTTCAAAGCTGAAGAGCCAGCGCTGTCCGAAGAAATTTCCGTGGTCACGTGACCGGCATGACTAAACACCAAGGCGCACGGAACACTGTTACCTTCCCACCGAAGTGGTACCTATTTATCTACTTGCAATTTCTTGCTTACCTAAGAGTAAATTTCATTGAGTATTCATGCCCGGGGTCACATTGCAAGACTTTTAGGAAAAGGTTTTAGGAAAGATGTATAAGTGTGCAGAAGGGGGAACGGAATGCAATGAGAAACTCTCATGATGTGCAGATAAGGGAACAGAGGCAGCCTCTGTCTCCTGCGAGTGATTTTTTGTTAAACTGCAGATCAGCAGTCAGCATCATCCCTTTGGGTTGAAAGGGTCTCATCCCACATGTCAGAGTGCTATCCAAATGCAAAGCTGAGACAGCCCTTCCGTCAGGTGAAAGCACTCTGTAGCCAGCTAAGCAAATCTCCAGAAAGCATACGGGGCCAAATGCACATTTTAATGAAACTTCAAAGAAGTTAAGGGATTAGTGGAAGAACAAAATGCTTGGCTCTTCACATTTGCTGAGGATTTAAGAAAGGGAGAAAGGGGAATTTGTCCAACACTAGTTCTTGGGGGAGGGATGTTGTGTGGCTTGTTTCTTCCTCTATCTCACCCCCCCGCACCTGCTTTCTGGTAGACGCAAATATCACAGGTGCCTCTTTTATAGGAAGAGGTGCTGTTGTGCCAGTCTGTCATAGGGGACATGGCTGTCTTTATCCCATCCCCAGTCTATAAATCAGGCAAGCTGCCTACTGAATATCTGGAGAAGTGAGCAGTGACTCACGAAAGCTCCTCCCCTGCCACAAATGTTGTTAGTCTTTAAGGTGCTCCTGGACTCTTGCTCTTTTCTACTGCTACAGACAGACTAACATGGCTACCCATCTTGATCTATCTGCCTACTGAGAGAAAAAGCCTGAGCTTCTACTAATATCCTGTCCCCAAATGTGCCACCCTGCTTGTATAGTGGGGGAGGGGAGATTCACTCCTGTATAGCTGGCACAGCCCAAGCAAATGAAATAACTTATACATGCAGGGCCTATGCTTATATAAAATCAGACAGCCCACTCAGTGCATGACAGGGACATCATCCAACCAGTACAGTTAGCTCATCTCCATGCCAAACAAGATCACAATGGGATTTTGGGTGGGTTTTTTGGCTGCATTTTGATTTTCTATCAGATACTGTGCAAAGAAATCCCAGTTGGATCTTGTTTGGCATGGTGATAGGTTAACTGTTCTGAATGGGTGATGTTAGAATAATAAAATCATAGAGTTGGAAAAGGCCAATCAGGCCACTGAGAGCAATCTCCTGCTCAATGCTGGATCAGCCTAGATCATCCCTGACAAGCATTCATCCAGCTGCTGCTTGAAGACTGCTAGTGAGAGGGAGCTCATCACCTCCTTAGGCAGCCGATTCCACTGCTGAACTACCCCCCCTCCCAATATCTAGCCAGTATCTTTCCACTGTAGTTTAAACCCCTTTATTGTGAGTCCTATCCTCTTGCTGCCACCAGGAACAGCTCTCTGCCCTCCTCTAAATTGACAGCTTTTCAAATCCTTAAAGAGGGTCGTCATGTCCCCCTCAACCTTCTCTGCTGCAGCTGCAGACCGAACATTCCCAAGCGCCTCAGCCTTTCCTTGTAGCACTTGGTCTCTTGCTGCCATGCAGATATTTATTTGGGCACTCTTTAGACTCGCTACCCTTCCAGCCACCTGCTGCCTCTGTAACTGAAGCTAGACAGTGAGGCACCAGAGTACTAATATCAGAACAGAGCCTGTTCAGATTAAAGAATGGGCATTTGTAGGGCAAAGTCTGCAGAGAGGCTGCTGACATTGCATCCCCCGTGTCTCTGCACCAGGGGTTGTTTCGTAGAAAAAGAGCTAGGGGGACTCATTAGCATAACTCATTAGCATATGCCACACCCCCTGACATCACCGGAAGTGTGTCATAAGGCCACACCTCCTGACATCACCAGAAGTGTGTCATAAGGCCACACACCCCACCCTCAACGGTCCCGGCCGCTGCTGCCGGCCTTGCAGCTCCACTGCCGAGCCCCATGGACCTGCAAGGCTGGCGGGAGTGCAAGGAAGCCCCGCAAAGGCCCTCCCTGGCCCCAGGTAGGCAGGGGTGGGGAGAGGCAGGGAGGACGCAACTTACCCTCCCTCTTCTCCTGCCTCCTCCTGGCTGAATGAGGGCCGGAAGCAGGGTGGCCGGAAGTGGGGGGCGGGGCTTCGTCATGTGCCCCCCCGTACCTCACCCGGGGGAACTGCGATCCCCCGCGATCCCCCCCGAAATGACCTCTGCTCTGCACCCAATCCTTCCACTGCTTGGTCTGGAAACCCTATGGCTGAAGCATAACTGATGAAGCCACCACGGAAGGCCCTGCCACCACAAGCTCCACTGCCGGCAGAGCCAGTGGATGAGGAACAGCCACTGCTTCAGTTGCCAAAGCTGCTTCCAAGGCCAGGATGTTGTCCTGTTCCGGATAAGACACCACCCTCCTCCCTAATGTGCCGGTGAGTGTGAGCAGTACTTCAGCTGGCAGGAATACACCTTGGACCCTGGAATGCAGCAGGGCTGAAACAGAGAGGCTCAGGGACATTGTGGCTTCAAGAGAGAGATGCAAGAAAGCTAGATCCAATCAGAGGGAGGCAGGGAGGAAAGGACCTCCCCCTCTGACAGGGGCCAGAGGAAGACAGGGATTGGCTCTCCTGGAGGGTGTGGTTTCCCCTAGGGGGGATATAAGGAGGGGCCTTGAAGCAGGCTGGGCCAACTCACATTGTGAGAGGGAGCTGACCACAACAGGGAGGAGCAGGGGGAGGGGGAGGGGGAGGAGGAGGAGGGGGAGGAACACGGTGACCCAGGCCCCTCCTCCATCTGATATCACACAGGCCCTTGTGGGGGGGGGACGACACACACTGACTCGGCCAAAGGCCAAAACCCCACACTGAGTGCCACAAAGGAAAAAGGCCATTTTCATTTATTTAGAAAAGGTATATACTGCCTCTTCCAGAGACCAGCAGCTGACGAAATAAAAGCAGCACGGCAATAAAACTAATAAGGCAACAACCAGAATCGTGATCGATACACCAACAAGCCATCAAAACAATCCGTAAAACCGCACAAAACAATATTCAGAGGCCCCAAATGACATCCCTAAAACAGTCTTCAGGTTTAGAAGTGGAAAATGATGGAGAACGTCCATGAGAAGGCTGGGTTAAAAAGAACTGTTTGGGCCTGACCCTTAAAAGGCAGTAAGGCAGGGGCCAGGCAAGCTTCGGGGATAAGGCTGCCAGGTCATCCCTCACCACCAAAGGGGGAGGGTGGGGTAGGGTTGCCAGATCCAGTTTGGGAAACTCCTGGAGATCTGGGGGTGGAGCCGGGGGAGGACAGGGACCACCTCAGTGGGATATACTGCCATAGAGTCTGCCCTTCAAAGCATCCATTTTTTTCTGAGGGAACTGATCTCTGTAGTCTGGAGATGAGCTGTAATTCCAGGGGATCCCCAGGCCCCACCTGGAGGCTGGCATCCCTAGTTGATGGGGAAGCATTCCAAAGGGGAGGAGCCGTCACTGGAAAGGCCCTCTCCATGGTCAACACTCACCTCATCTCTGCAGGTGGGGAAACAGGATCTTAACTTGTGGAATGGAAAGTGCGGGAGGAGGTTCACCCAGGTCCAAGCCTTTTTAAAAGCCTTCAGATCCCCTTCTGTGTCACAAATCCCAGCTTTCAGTCTCTCATAGACGTAAGTAAAGGTAAAGGTTCCCTTGCTCGAAAGCCAGTCGAGTCCGACTCTAGGGTTGCGGTGCTCATCTCCAGTTCAAAGCCAAAGAGCCAGCGCTGTCTGAAGACATGTGGTCATGTGGCCGGCATGACTAAACACCAAGGCGCACAGAACGCTGTTACCTTCCCACTGAAGTGGTACCTATTTATCTATTTGCAATTTCTCGCTTTCGAACTGCTAGGTTGGCAGGAGCTGGAACTAGAGACGGGAGCTCACTCCGTCATGCGGCACCCGGGTCTTGAACTGCCGAACTACCGACCTTCCACAGCCTGCAGTTCAGCGTCTTAACCACTTGAGCCACCGCATATAGATGTACCTTCATGGAATAACGGCAAGCGCTGCCAAGCGCCCCTTACAGAGAGAAAGAAATGAACTTCCTTGGTTGGGAGAGTTCTAGGGTTGCCAGCCTCCAGGTGTGGCCTGGAGACCTCCTGGCACTGCAATTGATCTCCAGACTATACAGATCAGTTCCCCTGGGGGGAAAGGGACGCGTCAGAGGCAGGGCCGGCTCCAGCTTATTTTGCACCCTAGGCGAGGATCCCTTCTGCCCCCCGTGCCCCCACCCATTTTCAAAAATAAATGCATTTTAGGAAGAATGTAAAACACAAATAATCAAGAAACTCCCAGAGTACGGGGACGGGTGCAGTTTGGTGCCCCTAAGGGCCGTCCCGCTCTAGGCGATCGCCTAGTTCGCCTAGTGAGTGAGCCGGCCCTGGCCAGAGGGCAAACTCTACAGCATTGTACTCTGCTGAGCTCCCTCCCCAGGCTTTACCCGTAAATCTCCAGGAATCCCCCAGAATGGAGGTGTTCTCTAGAGAGCTCCCAGTCCTGGCTATAGAAAAGAGCGAGAGTTCAGTAGCATCTTAAAGATTAACAACATTTGTAGAAAGGGTATGAGCTTTCGTGAGCCACTGCTCACTTCTTCAGACTTCTCCTGACTAGCGCAGGGTTTGCCAGCTCTGTTTTGGGAAATATCTGGAGATTTTGGGGGTGGAGCCTGAGGAAGGTGGGGTTTGTGGAGGGGCAGGACGTCAATAGGGGATAATGTCGTAGAATTCCCCTTCCAAAGCAGCTATTCTCTCCAGGTGAGCTGATTTCTGTTGCCTGAAGAGCAGCCCTCGTGAGCCGAGGAGATCTCCGGGCACAACTTGGAGGTTAGCATCCCTAGGCTGGTATGATTTTGAAGAGAGAAGAAGAGGAAGAGACTGGATTTGTACCCCGCCCTTCACTTGGAGTCTCAGGGCAGCTTACAAACTCCCCTCCCTTCCCCTCCCCACAACAGACACCCTGTGAGGTAGGTGGGGCTGAGAGAGCTCTTTCGAGAACTGCCCTCTCAAAGACAGCTCTGACAGAACTATGGCTTGCCCAAGGTCATCCAGCAGCTGTAAGTGGAGGAGTGGGGAATCAAACCCGGTCCTCTCAGATTAGAGTCTGTGCACTTCACCACTACACCAAACTGGCTCTCTCAGCTACTTCTGCTCAAGGATCCCTTTTCTCCATTTCTAGTAGGGATGTAGGACTCACAGTGGAGGCCTAATCTGTAAAGGTCCTGGCACACTTTGGAACACTTTACTTCTTCCCCAGAAGTGGCTGGTGGTGGGGAACCGGTGGAAAGGTGGAAGTGCTCATCTGTCACAGGCATTCAAACTTGACAGCTTCATGCTGGTGGCTGTCTCAGGCTTTGAAGAGTCGTCTTATACATTAGATATGAGAAGACACATCTGTCTCTCTCCATTATTCATGAGCCACATTTCCATTCTGGAAGCCGCTGAGCATTTAAACACTCGTGTCAGCGGTGCAAATAACCGTGGTCCAAACAGCGTGTGCCTTCTCGGCTTCGCTACTGGGGTGGGGGAGGGAGTGGAACAGAGGGAGGTTGACCAGACTGTGGCGCGAACAGATGAGCCGCACCTTCCGCCACAGATTGTCACAGCTTTACATCAGGATGTTGCCTGCAGCTATGGACTTGAGCGACGTTTGTAAGTAATCACCAGTGTCGGCGAGCAGGCATGGGGCTGGCAGGGAGTCTGTTCTCAGATGGTGTTTTGGGAGAGTGCATGAGACCACAGCCTGGATTTATTTTATTTTTTTTGGAACTGTACATGTAAAACTGAAGAAAAGGCTCTGGTTCCATAAAACTCTGAGCCAGAACTTCATAGGAGTCAGGAGCAGTTGGCAAGGTGAATGTGCGTCAGATCAAGCCTGGCCCTTGTTCTGTCCCTGGGGTAGGTCGGAGTAGAGTGATGTCACAGAAATGGAGAGCGGCGATTGGCTGCTTACGTAGTTGACTGCCTCGGGTCCGTCACTGGCATGCCGTGTCATGATTGGTGAGTGTTGCAGTGGACTCCAGAGCACTTTTTTGTTCTTCTTTACTTATCGTGTGCACATGTGCCTGAAGTACAATGTATTTTATTACTGTGAAGACTCACTAGAAGAAGAAGAAGAGATTGGATTTATACCCCACCCTTCACTTGGAGTCTCAGAGCGGCTTACAAACTCCTTTCCCCTCCCCTCCCCACAACAGACACCCTGTGAGGTGGGTGGGGCTGAGAGAACTCTGACATAAACTGCTCTTTTTCAAGGACAGCTGTGCCAGAGCTTGTGACTGACCCAAGGTCACATCAGCAGGTGCAAGTGGCGGAGTGGGGAATCAAACCCGGTTCTCCCAGATTAGAGTCCGCACACTTAACCACTACACTAAATAGACCCAGGCTTAGATTTTCAACCCTGGTAGGGTTCCCCCCCCCCAACCTTTAGAACGCACAAGTATTTTCCTCTGTAAAAAAGGCACGTTCTGTCCCTTTCTTTCTTTTTCCTGCTGTTGGTGCTTCATTTTTGGATTTCTAGCCCAAACCTGGGGGGCTGCAGCTCAGTGGTAGATCATCTGCCCTTGATTCAATCCCCAGTTAAAGGACCAGGCAGTAGGTGATGTGGAAGACCTCTGCCTGAGGCCCTGGAGAGCCACTGCCAGTCTGAGTAGACAAGACTGACTGATGGGCCATCCGGGTCAGTATAAGGCAGCGTCATGTTGTCATATAATTTTATGAGATTTTTTTTTTACTTGCCACTCAGCCAAAGGGTCTTGTGGCGACTTACGACACTTACACGACATCTTAAAGACCATCTTAAAAAAAATCTTAAAAACCAACAAAATCAGAGAACATGTATAAAATTAAGATAAGCGACTCAGCAACATACCACTGACGATCAGCCCCAAAGATCTGGTTCACCTCCAAAGGCAAACCTGAACAATCCGGCCTTGCAAGCCCTGTGAAACTAAGCAAGTCCTACAGAGCACAGGTGCCATCAGGGAGCGAATTCCACAAGATGGAGGTGGAGGAGGAGGTAGAGGAGGAAGAGGAGGAAGAGGAGGAGGGGGAAGAGGAGGGAGAGGAAGAAGGAGGAAGAAGAATAGGAGGAAGAGGAGGAAGAAGAGGAGGAGGAGGAGGAGGAAGAAGAGGAGGAGG
>NW_015163666.1:211711-217431 GCF_001447785.1 Gekko japonicus | reverse complement strand
CTATCACTGAGAAAGCCCTTCCCTTGGAGAAGTGGCCTCTAATCTGGACAACCAGATTTGATTCCCCACGCCTCCACATGAAGCCTGCTGGGTGACCTTGGGCCAGAACTCTCTCAGTCCTGCCTACCTCACAAGATGCCTGTTGTGGGGAGAGGAAGGGAAAGGTGATTTGTAAGCCACTTTGAATGGCGCTGTGGTGGCTCAAATGGTTAAGACGCTGAACTGCAGGCTGTTGGAAGGTCAGTAGTTCAGCAGTTCGAGACCCAGGTGCCGCATGATGGAGTGAGCTCCCATCTCTAGTTCCAGTTCCTGCCAACCTAGCAGTTCGAAAGCAAGAAATTGCAAGTAGATAAATAGGTACCACTTCGGTGGGAAGGTAAAAGCGTTCCGTGCGCCTTGGTGTTTAGTCATGCTGGCTACATGACCACGGAAACGTCTTCGGACAGCGCTGGCTCTTTGGCTTTGAAACGGAGATGAGCACCGCAACCCTAGAGTTGGATTCGACTGGCTTTTGAGCAAGGGAACCTTTACCTTTACCTTTAAGCTACTTTGAGACTCCTTCAGGCAGAGGAAAGTGGAATATAAAAAGCTACTCTTCGTCTTCTGGTAACAGCTAACCAAACCAATCCTGGGGTTTGGCACCTGAAAGAGGACTGGAGAGGATGACGGAGGGGTGTGTGTGGGTTTGTAATGGAGACGTGGTCCCTTAGGTGAGGAAATGAATTTGGAAATGTGAAGACAGTAGTGAGGGCAAGTGAGAGTGAGGGACAACGTAGGCATATGTTCCCCAAAACACTGCCTAAAAGGATAGCCCTAAATGAAGTATTTTTTCCAGCACTGTCCAACATATTCATAAAAGCAATGAGCAACTGGGGTCTAAGTTAAATGGCTTGCACAGGGGTATTCTTTCACCCACAGAGCCACTGAGTCTTTGGAATTTAACTGCTAGGCAAGGTCAGAGTGCCAAACCACTTCGGAAACAGCAACTACATCTTTCTAAGGGAGCGGAGTACACTACGTTTATATCCCCATTAACTTCAGTGAACCAGCAGTTCAACCACCATTCATTTAAGAATGCAAAATGGCAAGCGGGCCGTTAAAATTCCATGCCTGGAGCTTTTCCCAAGAGTAGAAACCATTTTGCTCGGCTCTGTAGAGGAAACCCCCCCCCCTGCACCCCAGTAGTTGTTTTCAATTTATTTCTCCCCGTCAAAAGCACTGTTGAAAAGGAACTTTGAAGCTGCCGTGGATTTCTCGCAAGACAGAGGCACAAAGGCATCAATTGCTTTGGCTCGGAGGAGGGTTTTTTGGGGGGTGGGGGAGGACATGTATGCCTTTGCCTCCTCTAGCAGCAAGAAGAGAAAAAGCATAGTTCCTGGTAATTGATTACTATTCATCACACCTCCTCGTTTCGATCGACGGCTTGTTCCCCTTTCAAACAAACGGGATGGACAGCACTTGGTTAAAACAAATACTGATCCCATTAAGTATCAATTACAGTCACTCAAAGCAGAATTGTTGACAGCCCAGCGGTTGCGAGCTTAACCCTCCACCCTGTGTTAGCTTCTGCCTTTTTGGCTTATTTATTTAGAAGGACCTGTGTGGCTCATTCACAATATTGTAAGAGCAGCAAATATGACTCTTAACATAACAGATGCAATGGATCATTCAAAGGTAGAAGGTGCAAAATCTCTTCCCTGGTTCCAGCTCGCCATCCCCCCCCCAATTTCTCCCCAACTTTCTTCCCAGCTGGGGACCCAAAGTGGGCTCACAATATTGTTCACCTGTCCTCCCTTTTTTGTTGCAAATGAGAACAACAAGGATAACATTCTTTCAGGCACAGCAATTCTTTATTTTCTGCACAGAATTGTGTCAAAAGGTTCTGAGCACCACCAGTTCCATCCCCCCATGCCATACAGGAGCTATGGTTAACATATGAACATAAAAAGAGCCCTTCTGGAATAGCCCGTTGGTCCATCTAATCCAGTTCCTCTGGAGGGCCAATGAGAGGGCATAGAGGCCGAGGCCTTCCCCTGTTGTTGCCTCCTGGCTCTGGGATTCAGAGGATTAGTGCCTCTGAACGTGGAGGTTCCCCTCAGTCACCATCACTGATAGCCACTGATAGACCTGGCCTCCATGAATCTGTCTAATCCCCTTTTAAATCTCTTTATTCCTGTGGCCATCACTATGTCCTCGGGCAGCAAATTCCACATTTTAATCACTCCCAGTGCAAAGAAGTATTTCCTTTTATCCACCCTGAATCTGCTGCCCATCAACTTCATTGGATGTCTTCAAGTTTTAGTATTTCAGGAGAAAAAGTTGCCTAGGGAGCTGAAAGCTGCCCAGCACCAAGGATTCAAGGTGGATTCTTTCAAGGATTCAATGAGGATTATGTTGGAGTTTGCAAGTTCTCTCCCTGTAGCCATGAAAGAATTTACATGTTCGTTGATGCATGCTGATATCCTAGGTATTTAGAGAGAGACCCAACAGCAGACCATGCACATATTTGCTGCCAGAGCAAGGTGTTAAAATGCATAATTAGTTAGGTTTGGGTTTCTCCAGTTGGGTAATCAATAGAGCAGAAGATGTCCCAGGGTGGAGACTTAGAAAGTCTATAACTCTTTGTCTCTAACTCTGCCTGGGGCTAGCACATGTGTTTGAGACTTTAGAAAGTCAAGGTGTAGGTTAGTGAAGTCAGAGAGGATCTTAATCCTTTGTTTTGTTTGTAGTATTTCCCAGTAACCCTTCCCTCATTAGTTAAGTAAAGTTCGTTTGTTTAAAAGCTAATAGAAGTGTTCTGCTGCATTTATTATGTCTGCTTTTACCTGAAATCCCTAACAGACTACACATCATGAGCCAGTAACCATCAAAACAACGGGACATTCTATAAGCCATGACTTAGGATTCTAGATGTCTGGAACCACCAGAAAGAACTGACACACAGAATAAGCATTCCCATTAAGCATTACAGAAATGACGTAATAGGATCCTACTTGCAATAAGCTAAATGCATTGGTAGAGACCGCAGTCCCTAATCATGTATCCAAGCTAGTTTATAACACGTTTTGTGCATTGCAGCCCTGTTACCTACACCAAAAAGCCCCCCAAATAGTTCAGTTTTGCGTGGTTTGCCAAAAGCCAGGAGAGTGGGAGACTTCCTGACCTGCTCAGGCAGGCCGTTCCACAAGGTGGGGGGCCACAACAGAGAAGGCACTGTATGGGCAGTTGTTGATTTTGCCTATTTGCTGGTTGGCACCTACAGAAGCCCCTGCCGACTTGGGCAAAGTTGGCCGGAGAAACCTCCACATTCCTTCGACTTTCCTTCTCACAATCCCTTCCCTCCCCCAGGAGAAAACTTTTAGAGGCCAGCTTGGGTTTGCATCGCAGGAGCCAGGAAGCTCTGAAGCGGGGCACGACCTCATTCAGTGCAGTCGATCACAGAGAAGTCAGCGTGCCTCGAATGGATAGTTTATTATACTGAAATAACGAAAATGTTATCTTGTTCAGGACAGTGTTCATCGCTCTCTGTTCTGCATAGTTCATCACTGCTAATTACCATCATAACAATCATGAAAAGCTCGTTTAGTCTTAATGCAGACATGGAAGCCAGCTTTGAATGAGTAATAATTAATCCAAGGCAACTGTGGCTTCTTTTCCAGTGCAATCCTACATAGAGAGATGCCCTTCTAAGACCATTTAGCTTCAAAGTACTTAGGAGGGCATAGATCTGGTTAGGATTTCCATTGCCAGCCCATTTGGTAAAGACAGGTGTACTGGGCCTAGGGTGATACTTCCCAAATTGTGTGTAGAGGAAGGTTGACCGCTGCATCTCTGAATGATTCTCTGCTCTGACCTTGACTCTTAGGCTCCTCTGGGACAGGCTGTTCTATATATCTGCAAGATCGGGTGTGATCAGATCATCCTAATCCTAATGCAGAGACACTTCATAAATAGGCATTGCTAAAGGAGTGGCTCTGTTGTGTGTGTGCTCTGGCCTTCCTCGCTCCATTCCAACCAGGCAGCTTGCTTAGAACAAGAACTCTTTCGGAAACACAAGGAGACAACTCCCCTGAGGGGTGTGGTTGCTGGTGCAGACACATTCTGAAGGTAAGCCTGCTCAGATGGCAGATTGATGTTTTCCTATAGTTTTGTTTCAGGAAAAAAAGAAGTTGTGATTTAGCAATCAGAGGTTTGGTCTTGAGAAAGATGCAATTTGCAAAGGGCTTTAAGTGGAACCTCTTAGAAATGGACCACTATGATATCCTCTGCATCTGATGGTTTAAAGAGAGGGGAAGAGAAGAAGAGGAGATTGGATTTATACCCTGCCCTTCGGATGTGACTGACCCTGGGCTCAAATACTCTCACCACTACACCACACTGGCTGCTCGACAACAAAACAAGAGCCCTGCTTGGATTAGACCAAAGGTCCATCTAGGTCAGCATCTCATTACACCAGTTACCCATGTGGTTGTGGTGGTTAAAAGTGTTGGACTAATATGTGGGAGACCCAGGTCCGAATCCCCACTCATGCCATGGAAGCTCTCTGGGTGACCTTGGGCCAGCCAGTTTCGTGTAGTGGTTAAGTGCTCAGACTCTAATTTGGGAGAACCAGGTTTGATTCCCCACTCCTCCACTTGCACCTAGCTGGATGACCTTGGGCAAGCGGTAGTTCTGATAAGAGCTGTCCTTGAAAAAAAGCCGTTTCTGTCAAGAGTTCTTTCAGCCCCACCTACCTCACAGGGTGTCTGTTGTGGGGAGGGGAAGGGAGAGGAGTCTGTAAGCCGCTCTGAGACTCCTTTGGGTAGTGAAGGGTGGGGTATAAATCCAATCTCCTCCTCCTCCTTCGCCTAACCTACCTCACACAGTTGTGAGGATGAAAGAAGAAGAAGAAGAAGAGGAGAAGGAGGAAGTGGAGGAGGAAGAATAGGAGATTGGATTTATGGAGGGAGGGAGGGAGGGAGGGAGGGCTCATTGTGGTGAAAGCCAGCAGCACCTACTTGGCAATCTGCTGTCGTGCATTTTGCATGACTCGCCAGGTGTGGCAGTTGGCAGTGGCTACTGCAGGACAACTCACCTGTGATGAGCAGCAGCCTTTATACAACTTGTATAACTTGACTGGACCTGGCATGGATCAGCACAACACTCACCTGAGCCTGATTTCTGCCATGTTGCCAGACCTTTCCTAGGGAGAGTCTGCCCGCAGGAGGGAAGGAGGGGGGGGGCAGCAGTTCAGCTGAGATCCAGAGTGGGGGAGGGGTTAGAGGACCTGTTTAGTGACTGGGAGAGCCGGGTTCAGAGCCCTAATCTCCATGGAAGCTTTCTGGATGACCTTGGTCCAGTCTTGCACATTCATCCTAACCTACCTCACACAGTTGTGAGGATGAAAGAAGAAGAAGAAGAAGAGGAGAAGGAGGAAGTGGAGGAGGAAGAATAGGAGATTGGATTTATACCCCGCCCTTCACTTGAAGTCTCAGAGCATTTTATAGTCTCCTTTCCCATCCCCTCCCAACAACAGACCCTGTGAGCAATATTCCCTCTAAGCTTTGGAGTCCTGTGCGCTGAAATCCTGCTTTGTGAGCTCCTGGCATTAATGTTGTGAGCAAGCGATTTGGCTGCTGCACCGATTAGTCTGCTCTGGAGCCCTCCTCCCTGAGCTAAGGCAAAAATGTGTGAGCCGGAGGCTAAAAAACAGTGAGCTAGCTCACACTCACTCAGCTGAG
>NW_015163666.1:209691-211597 GCF_001447785.1 Gekko japonicus | reverse complement strand
CATGTGGAGGAGTGGGGAATCAAACCCGGTTCTCCCAGATTAGAGTCCGTGCTCCTAAACACAACACCAAACTGGCTCCTAACCACTACACCAAAGGAAGGAGAGGCGAATGAGGTGAGTGGCTTTGGGCCCCCATTGGGGAGAAAGACAGGGCATAAAAGTAAATAAATACCTACATCAGCCAAACAGATGTCTTCAGAGCATGGAAACATTAGGTTCAAAGGTGTAAAATAGCTCTGAATAAGGAGATTCCATGTGCTATCATGTGTGTGCGTGTGTATAAGTGTGTGTAAAGTGCCACAAGTCGCAGCCAACCCCAGCAAGGGGCTTTCAAGGCAAGTTGGAAGCAGAGGTGCTTTGCCACGGCCTTCCTCTGCCGAGTCTTCCTCGGTGGTCTCTCTTCCGAGTATCAATCCTGTTTAGCTTCCAAGATGTGACGAGATCGGTCTATACCACACCACCGTCCCTCTTATCATGTGTAATAACTGCTAATTATTTTTATTGTTGAGAATTATCTCACCATGAATTTGTTGAATCCAGCCCTCAGATCATAGGAAGAGTCCTGCTGGATCTGACTAATGGCCCGTCTAGTCCAGGTCTGTGCTTTCCACAGTAGCCCGTGAGATGCCTCCAGCAAGCCCTCAGCAGGCATGAAAGAAACAGCTCTCCTTTGCTGAGATTCCCAGATGGAACTGCCTGCTTGTGTGTGGAAACTGATTTATTGATGCTATTTATTTTTTTAAAACCCTATGAGTAACATCCTCCGCTGCCACCCCCAAAACGAAGCACAAGAAACAGCATAGAAATACATTCTGTGTACGATGTCATACAAATGCATGAGCAGCTATCTAGACAGTAAAGAGTGGTCAAGGAAATCAACACTCTCCAAATCCAGCAACAGTACGATTTTTGGAGACAAAAGGGAGCCACAAAATATCTTTATGCTGATGGTGGTTTGAAAGGTCAGGCCCTCAGAGCCCCTGATCTTTTACCTCAGAAGATAACTCATTTATTTATTTGTTATCCAAGCAGCTGGATTTGCTTGTTTTTTTCTCAGCCTTTTCTGTCCTTTCTTCCTTTTCTGTTAGGGTTGCCAACTCTGGGATGGAATGTTTCTGGAGATGTTGGTGGGTGGAGCCTGGGGAGGGTAGAGTTTGTGGAAGTACCTCAGGAGGGTATAATGCCATAGAATCCCCCCCCCTCTAACACAGCCATGTTCTCCAGAGTAGGTTGGCAAGCCTGTCTTAGATTTGGTGGTACCCTTCCTAATCTCCCGTGTACATGCTGTCTCACTTTCAACGACTATGGATTTTAAATGTTTTCCAAGTGTCCTGATAAGAACCGATCCTCTTTCCTCACCCTTTCAGCTTCTTTCTGATCAGTCTTCTCGCTTTGTTGGCAAGCCTGTCTTAGATTTGGTGGTACCCTTCCTAATCTCCCGTGTACATGCTGTCTCACTTTCAACGACTATGGATTTTAAATGTTTTCCAAGTGTCCTGATAAGAACCGATCCTCTTTCCTCACCCTTTCAGCTTCTTTCTGATCAGTCTTCTCGCTTCTGAAAAATGTCCCCTTCTGAAATCAAACGTTGTTGTGCAGGTCTTTGGGGCCGGGCTTCCACTCACAGAACTGCTGGACTTAACAGTACTAGGGCCTCATTTCCTGATCCCTGCAAAACAACTCACACCAAATTCTGCGCCTGCTTCCAGTGGATAATCCCCATCGGCCTGCTAGCTTTCTACCTTCATGACTTTTCCTTTTTTGCAATTCCAGGAGATCTCTTCCCCCACCCCCCCGGAGGTTGGCAACCCTATTTTCTATCATATGTTGGCATGAGTTAGGGGTGCTTCCTGCCCCAGTGGGCATTACCTGCTGGCACTTCAGCAGCCAACTGGAGAAAGATACA
>NW_015163666.1:191388-206965 GCF_001447785.1 Gekko japonicus | reverse complement strand
CAGGACCTCGCATGCTGTGGGAGAGACGGGCGCACCAGCGATCAGATGACCATCCCTGCAGCGGATTTTCCAGTAGGTACTAGTGTTTTCTAGGGGTTTTTTTATCCACATCTTCGGCCGGAAGAGACAGATCGGGGACGGGTGCGCGCCGCTTCCCAGATGTTGCGATGTGATCACGCTTGCTTGATGCGCCCCCGATCCGTCCCTCTTGCAGATCTAATCCTCCCGTGTGACGGGGGCCCCAGAATTAAGTCCCATGTTATTCATTAGGACTCACTCTTAGTAATTTGCCTTTAAGATTACAGCTAAAGGATATTTAATTTCTGGATAAAATGCAAGGTACTCTTCAGTCTTACATCTCCTCCCAAGAGTGTGAAAGAATTATGTACTCATAGGATCCCCCCCCCCACTATGCTTCTTCAAGAGTCACTGTTCTGAGAGTCACTCCCGCTTGGAAGGCAGCAAACCTAGGATGGTTGACTCATGCAGACTCAAGGAAAGCCTTCTATGGCAGCAGGTGATTCAGCTATGCCTGTTCAAAGGGAATGAACGGAAGATCCATACTAGATGGAGAGACTCAGTGGGAGCAACTGTTCCTAGCTGAGGCTGATTCAAAGGAGGCAAGAACAGGGAATCATGCAGAGAACCAGCAGGCAGCTTCCTCCTTAACTGGACATTTGAGTTTACAGCTGCCTTCCTTATTTCCTTTTTTTCTCATGGCACTCCAGCAGTCCTTTTGAAGCCCACTGTCTGTGAAATGCTGGGATATTAGGGAATAGCTACATTCCCAGTCCAAGCTCCTCTGTCTCTGCCCCCCCCCGATTTCCCCAAACTCCTTGCAACAAAATAATAGTTGTTACAACATCATGTAAGCCATTAACTGATGAATACTGATGAATGTTACCTCTTGTTGCCCATCAGCTGTAATCAAATATCAGATAATGCATCCAGAGATCACAGATTACATCGCTTTTTTGACTAATATGTTCTGCACATCCATGGAAATATCTGACATCAACATGTGCATGGGATCTAGAGCACCTGCGTGCTTGTTTCGCACCTGGCACTGGGTGAGGCTGTGATCCTAACAGTCCCTTTACCTTTGATTTGCATCTGTTCCTTCCCCCTTTTCGGAGAGGAAAAAAGGGAAAAGACAAAACCAAATTGCCATTGGGGGAACATCAGTTCAAAATGACAGCCTCTCTTTCAGGTTGACTGTGGTTGTTGACATTCCCTCCACTGACATGGCTTAGTCTGACATTTCTGCCGTGCTCTTCGGCTGTGTTTCATCCACCACCCTTTTGTGTTGGAACGCCTTGCAAAAGAAGCCTTCTTTCAGGGAAGCCATAATTAATGGTCCACAGATGGGATTCACAAAGGCAGCAAGATAATAGGAAAGCAGTTGCAGAGGTACGCAAAAACCCCCAAACACCCGTCTGCTTTGGAGCTGGGTCTTTTGTCATTCAAAAAACCCGCACTGGTTCTTCAATAGCAAAATTACAGCTAGTTATATCAGGAAATAAATTTGGTAACTGGGGATTATCAGATCTTGGAAGCTAAGCAGGCTCGGCCTCGGTTTGTGCTTGGATGGGAAACCACCAAGGAAGTCCAGGGTTGCTACGCAGAGGCAAGCAATGGCAAGTCAGCAATGGCAAGCCATCATAAATGGGGTGTGACTTGACAGCACTTTCCACCAGCAGCAACAGCAGCTTCCATCAGTTTCAATGGGAAACACACTTGGAGATTAAATTCCCACTCAACTGGGACTAAATCTTCAGGAAATGCACCTCTTGCCCAAGGGGTCCTCCCTCTTCCCTCCACTGACATGGCTTAGTCTGACATTTCTGCCGTGTTTCATCCGCCACCCTTTTGTGTTGGAAGGCCTGGCAAAAGAAGCCTTCTTTCAGGAAAGCCGTAATTAATGGTCCACAGATGGGATTCACAAAGGCAGCAAGATAATAGGAAAGCAGTTGCAGAGGTACGCAAAAACAAACAAACACCAGTCCGCTTTGGAGCTGGGTCTTTTGTCATTCAAAAAACCCACACTGGTTATATCAGGAAATAAATTTGGTAACTGGGGATTATCAGATCTTGGAAGCTAAGCAGGCTCGGCCTCGGTTTGTGCTTGGATGGGAAACCACCAAGGAAGTCCAGGGTTGCTACGCAGAGGCAAGCAATGGCAAGTCAGCAATGGCAAGCCATCATAAATGGGGTGTGACTTGACAGCACTTTCCACCAGCAGCAACAGCAGCTTCCATCAGTTTCAATGGGAAACACACTTGGAGATTAAATTCCCACTCAACTGGGACTAAATCTTCAGGAAATGCACCTCTTGCCCAAGGGGTCCTCCCTCTCAACTTTTAGGCAGTTGGGAGAATGTATCCCCATTGTTTTAGCCAGGGGTCATTTCCTGCAGGAGCGTACAGGAGCGGAGCTCTGGCAGTAAACAACAAGCCCCACCCCCTGCTCCCAGCAGCCCTCAGTCAGAGCTAAAAGCAGCCAGGTAAGTTGCAGAGCCCCCCCCACCCCCTGGTCCAAAACAGTCCAGTGGCACCTTTAAAACCAAGTTTTATTCAGGTACAAGCTCTCCCTCCACTGCGAGGACAGATCGGCATGTCCCCCCCCAATAGCTAGCAATCCAAAAGGGTCCAGTGGAGCCTGTGCGGTGGGTGTTGCCTTCTGACACACTTCCGGTGATGTCAGGGGGTGCGGCATATGCAAATAAGTTATGCTAATGAGTTGTGCTAATGAGCTCCTGCACCTCTTTTTCTACAAAATGACCCCTGGACTATCAGCCATTCAGATTCCCACTTGCTGGGCAACTGGTTGGCCCCTGTGTGAAATGGGATACTGGACTGGAAGGGCCACTGGTCTGATCCAGCAGGGATCTCCTTATGAGCACAAGAAGGCATAACCTGGCACGGGTGTGACCTTTTTTGGGATCTTTGAGTGGGGGTAGAGTGTCTTAAAAATCCCCAAAAACGGTGCATGCAGGTGAGGGTGGCTAAGCTTGCTCCCTCCACCTACTGTCTGGTTATTTTTGACTGGAGATGGTGATGATTGAACCTGGGACTTTCTGCATGCAAAGCAGAGGCTCTTGCACAGAATCACAGCTCCTCCTTAGTATCAACTCCTGTCATTTCTCCTAGCATGCCTGCCTGTCCGGCCTTGCTCCTACCTAGCAGTCATGCTCAAAATAATACAATATCTGTTAGAACCAGGGGTCATTTCCTAGAAAAAGAGTTGCAGGAGCTCATTTGCATAACTCATTTGCATATGCCACACACCCCGACAAAGGGCAGGCATGCAAGCATGCCTGGGTTCCCTGCCCGATCTTCTCCAGGTGCCCCTCGGCTCCTCTCTCTCTCTGTGTTGTCATTTAGATTGTAAACTCCCCGGGGCAGGATCCTCTCTCTTGTGCTTAGGCAATTATGTGGGGATGTTGGCCAGGGGTCATTTCCTGCAGGAACGCACAGGAGCGGAGCTCCGGCAGTAAAGAGTCCAGGGGGCAGGCACATGCAACAAGCCCCACCCCCTTCTCCCAGCAGCCCTCAGTCAGAGCAAGAAGCAGCCAGGTAAGTTGCAGAGCTCCTCCCGGTCCAAAACAGTCCAGTGGCACCTTTAAGACCAAGTTTTATTCAGGTACAAGCTCTCCCTCCTTTGCGAGGACATATCTGCACATCCCCCCCCCCCAATAGCTAGCAATCCAAAACAATCCAGTGGAGCCTGAGCGGTGGGTGTTGCCTTCTGACACACTTCCAGTGAGGTCAGGGGGTGTGGCATACACAAATAAGTTATGCTAATGAGTTATGCTAATGAGCCCCTGCACCTCTTTTTCTACGAAATTACCCCTGATGTTGGCCATATCTCCGAGAAACAACAACGTCGGGCTCCCCTCCCCTTTCTCAGTCTCAGGAGGAGACAGGGGCGGCTGAAGGAAGAGAAAACAATTTAAACCGATGACTTGTTTCATGTGCTCTGGTCTATAACGCCAAAACTTCTGGTCTCATTTCCATTCACGCATTCACTTTTCATTACCTTCCTCTTTTACCGGCAGGTCTGATTTAAAACATGCTGTGACACCAACAGAGGCACACAAAAGGACACAGAGGTAATTGGAAACTTGTCCCTGGCTTTCCCTCCCTCTTTCTGCAAGCCACCCAGGAAGGAAAAAGGCAGCAGCAGAGTGTCCTGGGGACACAGGAGTCATTTGCATTCTTATACAGAGCTGCGGTGGCTCAAGTGGGTAAGACGCTGAACTGCAGGCTGTGGAAGGCCGGTAGTTCAGCAGTTCAAGACCCGGGTGCCGCATGATGGAGTGAGCTCCCATCTCTAGTTCCAGCTCCTGCTAACCTAGCAGTTCGAAAGCAAGAAATTGCAAGTAGATAAATAGGTACCACTTCGGTGGGAAGGTAACAGTGTTCCGTGCGCCTTGGTGTTTAGTCATGCCGGCCACATGACCACGGAAACGTCTTCGGACAGCGCTGGCTCTTCGGCTTTGAAATGGAGATAAGCACCGCAACCCTAGAGGCGGATTCGACTGGCTTTCAAGCAAGGGAACCTTTACCTTTTACAGAGTCTTGAGACCTGCCTGACATAAGCCAGAAGCCAGCACGTGAGCCTGCTGACATGCAAAAACGCCATTACAATGGGATCCCGTGTCCTAGCAAAGCCCCCCTGTGAACATGGACCATAGCTTGGTGGAAGAATCTCTGCATGGCATGCCGATGAAGTTTCCAGGTTCAATCCCTGGCCTTCCCAGTTAAAAGAACCAGGCTGCAGGTGATGTGAAAGGTTTCTGTGTGGGACCCTGGAGAGCCACAGGCAGTCAGGCAATAGGGACCTTGATAGATCAACGGTCTGTCCCAGTATAAAGCAGCTTCTTGTGTTCTCGTGAAGGGGACAGGGCATGGCTTGGTGGCAGAGCATCTGCTCAGCATGCAGAAGGTGAAATCCCCAGCCTCTCCAGGTAAAAGGATCTGGTGATCGGTGATGAGAGAGACCTCCACCCGAGACCCTGGAGATCTGCTGCTAGTCTGAGTAGACAGTACCAGAGGTCATTTCGGGGGGGGGGAACGTGGGGGATCGCAGTTCCCCCGGGTGAGATGCAGGGGGCGGGGCACACGACGAAGCCCCGCCCCCTGCTTCCGGCTGCCCCGCTTCCAGCCCTCATTCAGCCAGGAGGCAGGAGAAGAGGGAGGGTAAGTTGCTTCCTCCCTGCCTCTCCCCCCCCCTGCCTGCCTGGGGCCAGGGAGGGCCTTGGCAGGGCTTCCTCGCACTCCCGCTGGCCTTACAGGTCCACCGCCGGGCCCCTGATGTCAGGGGGTGTGGCATATGCTCATGAGTTATGCTAATGAGTTCCCCTAGCTCTTTTTCTACGAAATGACCCCTGGACAGTACTGATCTGAAGGAGTGACTGGTTTGATCCAGAGCAGTGTTCCCTCTAAGCTGAGTGTGCGCTAGCTCACAGTTTTTTAGCCTCCAGCTCACACATTTTTGTCTCAGCTCAGGAAGGAGGGCTCCAGAGCAAACTGATTTATGCAGCAGCCAAATCGCTCCCTCACAGCTTTAATGCCAGGAGCTCACAAAAGTAGAATTTTTGCTCACAAGACTCCATCAATTAGAGGGAGCATTGATCCAGAGTTAGGTGGCTACAAGAAGACATATTTTTTCCAGCCAGAAACAGGAAACTGGCTTGGGAGTGGGGCTTGGAGAGGGGGACCTCAGTGCCATAGTGTCTACCCTCCAGAGTAGTCTGGAGAAGAGCTGTAATTCTAGGGGCTCTCCAGGCCCCACCTGAAGGCTGGCAACCCTAGTTAGCACCAGTGCTGCATCCTGTCCCCACAATGCCGCTGCTGATGTGGGCATATATTAGTGCTGAACAAAATGGGGCTGAGCCCAGTCGTGTGGACATGGCTTTGTGTGCAGAACACCTGGGTTGAGGACCCCAAAAGGAACAGCCGTACCTGTGTGGGCCTGGGTGAGAGAAGAGGAAAGATGGGATTTGGACCTCTGTCTGAAGGACCTGGCACTGCTCCTGAGATCCATTCCACACCCACCCCGAAGCTCGTCCCTCTCCTTTTTGTCTTCATGCGTTTCAGACTCCTATCTGTTTTTTGTGACTTTTTTTTAACTGCCAACAATCTCATTTCAGACACCTGTAAAAAGGTACGCCTGCTGTCCTTCTAATTGCCTGCATTTCTGTACTGCAACATTGTCTTTTAATGTTAATGGCTGCTTTGTAGCACGACTGAGTGGCTCTCAGACAGGGCCGGGGTAATTTAAGACCCAGAACGCCATGGGCTTTGGCTGACCTTGAGGCTTTTTCTGGGAATGGATGGCAAACGGTGGAAGCGGAGGGAGGAGCCGTCTATGAGCAGCTGAGAGAGAGGAGACAGTTCGGATCCAGCATGCTTATTGAGCCTGGCTGGAGCCAATTGGCAGCAATTGGCTGGTTGTGTCACCTGATCCCAACTGGACCCGGAGCTGCAGTACTACCCTCCAGCCACCAGTAGTGGTGGGGCTGCTGAGCAGCTGAGATCAGCAGTGCCTTCTGCTTGTGAGCTACAGTTGCCAACTCTGCTTTGGGGGATTCCTGGAGATGTGGGGGTGAAATTTGGGGAGGTTGAGGTTTGGGGAGGGGAGGGGAGGGGAGAGATCTCAGCAAGGTAAAATGTCATAGAATCCAACCTTCAAAGAAGCCATTTTCTCCAGGGAGCTGATCTATGACCCTGGTCACATGGGCCAGATATCGCGGGAGGGAGGCGTGGCTGTTTGCCCTGGAGCGAACTACCGCGCGGCAGCCGGATCAAACATCCCGCCCGATGTCCCGTGGTTGGGGGGAGGTGCCGATCATACCTCACTCCTGCGGCGCGGCAAAGAAGCAGCGCCGCGGGGGTTGTGTTGTTTTTTAAACCCACGTGTTCGCATGCGCCGTTGGGTGCTTGTGCGCACCCATGGAGACTTGACCCAAAAAAAGGTTTTGCGACGGGACATGGGCGGGCGCCGGATGCCACGAGCTAACACCAGAAACTTGCTCCGCGGTTTCCGGAAACTAGTACCTCGGAGGTACTAGTTTTTTACATCGCATCTTCGGAGTGAAGCCTCAGGTGAGCCACGGGAGCTCTACGCTTCACAGATGTGGCGGTGAGATCACGCCCAGAAAATCTGCCTTCCCAGATGTGGCGGTGAGATCGTGCCCAGAAAATCCGCCTATCTTCCGTCTCTCTAGCATGCCCAATGCTCCATGTGACCGGGGCCAATGTAGTCTGGAGAACAGTTGTAATTCCAGGTGATTCCCCAGGCCCCAGCTGGAGATTGGCAACCCTCTTTGTGAGCTATTGGGGGGTTGCACAGAGGAAGGTGCCAAGGCCCTGGCCTGAAGGTCCCCAGTTTGCAAACCTCATTGTCTAATGATCTACTTGAACTCTGAACTCTTGGGAAACGTTGGCCTTCAGCTGTTGTGGGCCCGTCACTGTAGACCATGTCCCCCCGAGTTCCACCTTTTATGATGAGCCACTGGGTCTGCTTCAAGGATATGGAACTGGCCTTTAAATTTCTCAGCAGTTTTGGGTCCAGCATTTCTGTAGACACAGAGGTCATTTCGGGGGGGGGATCGTGGGGGATCGCAGTTCCCCCGGGTGAGGTACGGGAGGAGGCAGGAGAAGAGGGAGGGTAAGTTGCTTCCTCCCTGGCTCTCTTCACCCCTGCCTGCCTGGGGCAGCGGCCGGGATCGTTGGGGGCGGGGTGTGTGGCCTTATGACACACTTCTGGTGATGTCAGGGGGTGTGGCCTTATGACACACTTCCGGTGATGTCAGGGGGTGTGGCATATGCTAATGAGTTATGCTAATGAGTTCCCCTAACTCTTTTTCTACGAAACGACCCCTGTGTAGACATATTCCTGCCCAACTGAACCTCCCCATTCTATGGGATCTACCTTGGAGAACTTGCTTTGGGTCCCTTTATTACTAGCTATAAGATGTGGGGGTTCACACCAGAACTTCCTCAGTGGTGCAAGACTAGTTTAGGATCAGATTCCCAGAGAGGCCTGCCAGGCATTTTGCACTGATGTTATGGTTCCTCTTCCTAGACAGATCCCATCATTTGCAAGGCTAATAGATTGGAAATAATCCAAATCTTCCATTGGTATTCCATCCGTGAGCTCTAATGTGGTCCTTGATAGCTGGGAATATCTCTCCAGCTTTTGGAATGGGATTCCCAGCAAAGCTGAGAACAGTGGTGTGGCATCTGGGAGACCCAGGTCCGAATCCCGACTCATGCCATGGAAGCTCGCTGGGTGACTTTGGGCCAGTCACACTCTCTCAGCCTAACCTACCTCACAGGGTTGTTGTGAGGATAAATTGAGAAGAGGAGAATGACGTAAGCCACCTTGGGTCCCTGTGGGGAGGAAGGCAGGCTATACATTAAATAAACAAATGAGACCTCAGCAGCTGAAGGGAGAGAGCCAGAGAAATCGCTAAAAGCTCTTTGCAATATTGAATGGATGGAAGACAGGCAGAAAAAGGAAGTGCAGAGATTTTAGTTAGCTGAAACAGAGGGTAGTGTTGTCATGGGGACTGGATTTTCTTTTTTCCAGAAATTATCTATCTGTCCCATCTGTCTGTCTATAGATACCCAGACAAATCGCTTGTGATCTGTGATGCTGATTAGCTCATTAGTGGGAGTTAAAGCAAGGTGATAAGAGAGTCAAAGCAAAGCAGAGGTTTCAGTGAATGGGAGACTGCTTTCCATGATGGCTGGACTCCTGAAGGCCTCTTGTCTGTCTGATACTTGTCTCCTCAGCCTCCCCGTCCCATGGGGGAGGGGAGGTTAGCACAAAATCATGCCACTTTCTAAACAGCTACTAAGTAGGCACCAAAGCAGACCAAGTCTCCTGTCCCAGCAGAAGCAATTCTCTGTTTGCAGCAGGCTTATCTCAACTATACCCCAACTATCAAGCACAGCTCTTTGAGAACACACTCTGCTTCCAAACCCTGGGACTCCACCTGCATGCAATTTAGGGTTGCCAGCTCTGGGTTGGGAATTACCTGGAGATTTTGGGGGTGGAGCCTGGAGAAGGCAGGATTTGGAAAGGGGAGAGACCTCAGCTGGGTACAATGCCATAGAGTCCACCCTCCAAGGCAGCCCTTTTCTCCAGGGGAACTGATCTTGGTCATCTGGAGATCAATTGGAATAGTGCTCTTTTTGTAGCAGGTACTCCTTTGCATATTAGGCCACACCCCCTAATGTAGCCAATCCTCCAAGAGCTTACAGAGCTCTTCTTACAGGAGCTACTGTAAGCTCTGGGAGGATTGGCTACATTAGGGGTGTGTCGCTTAATATGCAAATGAGTACCTGCTACAAGATCTCCAGGGGCTACCTGGAGGTTGGCAGCCCTAATGCTGCTAGAGGGCCTAGCTAGGGTACCACACAAGTGGCCATGGATATAATGTGAAGATTCACTGTTTCTTCAGCATGACAATGCGCTTCAGCATGTCCCCAAAGACAATTCCTCTTATTTCTCTTTTGTCTCTTTCAAAAGGAGGAATTCTCTTTGTCGTTTTCTGTTACACCACATATTTACACCTTTTGTAAATCCAGCCCTGGCAGGTTCTTTCTAATATTATACACCACAGAAGAGGAGGGGCTGTGGCTCAGGGGCAGAGGATCTGCTTGGCATGCGGAAGGTCCCAGGTTCAATCCCCAGCATCTCCAGTTAACCGGATGGTGAGGAAGACCTCTGCCTGAGAGAGACCTTGGAGAGCAGCTGCCAGTCTGGGTGGACAATACTGACCTTGATGGACTGAGGGCCGGGTTCACTACAAGGCAGCTTCAAGCATGTTCGTATGTGACAAGGGAGTTTGGGAAGACTGTTGCCTGCCTCTGTGCATCATCTGCAGGATGAGATTCTGAGATTCTGCAGAACCTTCAGGCTTCTAGAAAGAGGAAAACAAATGGGTCAGGCAGAAATGGAAGCGCTCACAGCTCTAACTGAGGGTGCAAATGAGGTGGAGGAGGCAGCACTGGTCGCTGTTTGCTGTTTGCTCTGAAAGGCTGTTTGCTGTTTACTCTGAAGGGCCTACTTAAGGCTCTGTTGGCATATTGGTAAAGCCAGTTTGGTGTAGTGGTCAAGTGCGCAGACTCTAATCTGGGAGAACTAGGTTAGATTCCCCACTCCTCCACTTGCAGCAGCTGGATGACCTTGGGCAAGCCATAGCTCTGTGAGAGCTGTCCTTGAAAGAGCAGTTTATCTCAGAGTTCTCTCAGCTCACCTACCTCACAGGCACTGTTCCCTCTAAGCTGAGTTAGTATGAGTTAGCTCACAGTTTTTTAGCCTCCAGCTCACACATTTCTGTCTTAGGAAGGAGGGCTCCAGAGCGAACTAATTTATGCAGTGGCCAAATCGCTCGCTTACAACTTTAATGCCAGTAGCTCACAAAGTAGGATTTTTGCTCACAAGACTCCACCGCTTAGAGGGAACATTGCTCACAGGGTGTCTGTTGTGGGGAGAGGAAGGGAAAGGAGTTTGTAAGCCGCTCTGAGACTCCGAGTGAAGGGCGGGGTATAAATCCAATCTCCTCCTCCTCCTCCTAACTCATCTTGATGAAGTTTGAGTCCAGCGGACTTTTAAGACCAACACAGCTTACTCACGGTATAAGCTTTTGTGTGCACACACAAGCTTATACCCAGAATTGAACTTTGTTGGTCTTCAAGGCGCCACGGGACTCAAACTGTGTTCTGCTGCTTCCGATCAATATGGCTACCCCACCTGCATCTATCTTCATGTTGATGAACCCCTTTATTAAACGACCACTGAGCCATGGCCCCTCTCCTAAAAACACTGAAGAGGCGCTAATCAGCCTTGTTTTTAGTTGAGCACGTGGCTGCCCTTGTAAGCAACTCTGTCCATTGGTCGACGGAGCTCAGCATTGCCTACTCAGACTGGCAGCAGCTCTCGGAGGTCTCAGGCAGGGGTCTTTCACATTACCCACCACCGAATCCTTTAGCTGGAGATGCCGGGGATTGAACCTGGGACCTTCTTCATGCCCAAGCAGATGCTCTACTACTGAGCCACAGCCACTGAGTGGCACTCGGCAACTTAGCAGCGAGGACAGTGGGGCAGCAGGCCCCTGGGAAACCCTCACCCAATGGGCCATCTCTCCCCATGTGACTACTAGGCAGGCCCGTAGCCAGGAATTTATAAGTCAGGGGGCATTTAAATTCCTCAGGGGGCACTGGGGCACTGGCAAATGCAATTAAATGTAATTTAATTAACTTGATTGGTGCGGCGCAGGGGAGAAAGGTGCGGCGCAGGAGGAAGGCAAGGAGAAGCGGCGGCCACTACAGTGTGCAGGAGTTCACGATGGCCGCTGCATCTTACGAGAAAGTCAAGGGGTCTGGGCTGAAAGGAAGTCGGGGGGCCTTGGTAGGAAGTCAGGGGGGCAGGCCCCCAAATGCCCCACTGTAGCTACGGGCCTGCCACTAGGGCATAGAGTAACGGGGAAGAGGCTCCTTTCAACTGGAGACTGAACTAGGGACTGTCTGCATGCAAAGAAGGTGCTTTAACCCTGAGCCATGGTCGTCCCCAAGTGGCAAAGGGCTGGGAAGAAACAGCGTTCTCCTCCTTGCTTTGGAGCTTTTGAGGTCAGGCACGCTCTCTGGTTGTTTTGTTCCCCGTTTTGTTAGGAAAGCTGTTTCTCGTTGTGATCAAATGGCATGCAGTCCCTTGCCATAACTTTTATATTGCTCCAACAATCACTTTCTTTTTGTCGGAACATTTGGGTTTTATTGCCCAATAAAGAGAAGGCCAAAAGCAATTAGATGGAGGCCGGGCGCAGAGCAACTGGCCGTGGTCCCTTTTTTTTCATCTGCAGCACGGAGGGTCCCACATCAGGGTGGCGGGGCGAGGGAAGAGTGCCATTCACAGGCCGGCACTAAAACGAAATGAATATGCAGTTCAGGCATTTTCAAAGGGCACCAAACCTTTTCCAGCGGTAATCAAGGGGGCTTTAAAATGAATATGTTAGAGGCAATTTCAGTTTGATCTCCTAGCGAGGCCCGGTCTATTCACTCTGCCCTTGCCTCCCCGGATGGCCAGAAGCAATCCTTGCAATTACATTGCCCAAATATCCTGGGGCTCTGCTGCGTCTCTCCTGTGGGGCTCTTCTTCTGGTCGAGGGGCCAGCAGGTCAGGAGATCATGTCCCACCACTTTAATGAAGAAGAAGAGGAGGAGGAGGAAATTGGATTTATACCCCACCCTTCACTACCTGAAGGAGTCTCAGAGCAGCTTACAGATGCGGCCGAGACTAACCTGAAAAGGCCGGATTGCTGCGTGGGCAGGGCTGGAGGAGGTCTTCTCCCCCTCCCATTGGGCTAACGGCCAGCAGAGGCAGGAACCTGGGGCGACCGCGTTGGCTGGCTCCACGTTAGCTGGGTGGGGACAGCTGATTGGTCTATTTGAATCTGGCGGGGTCTGTGTAGTGGTGACGTAGAGCCTGCCCGGGAAAATTTAAGCAGCACCACCAGTGAGGCGTGGCAGTGCGATTTTCATTGAATCCCCACCCGCCCTCCCTAGGGCTGCCAAGTGGGGGTGGGTGGTGGGTAAACCCCTGCTTTGGAGGCCCGATTTCCACCGCCGCAGAATCGGGCCCTGGGGGGAACTCCGCCCCCCAAAGCGCAGCGTGGTTGCGTCACCGGAGGTGACACAACCACGTCGCTCACATTGGGGGTGTGGCCCGATCGCCACGCCCCCAACATGAGCGACGTAGCGCGTCACTTCCTTTGACGTGCTGGCAGTGCACGCGTGCTTTGCGCACGTGCACATGCATCCCCAGAGAGCTCCCGAAGCTCGGCGAGGTTCCCCCGCTGCCAAGGTACGTTGACTTGGCAAGCCTAGCCCTCCCTGGGTTTAAAGGTTTTCTGAGTTCTTTACTGTCACAGCTGGTGGTTTTGCACATCTGGGTGGATCCTTTTTCAGGGGGACGGGCCTGCGTGTCTACCTCCCCCTTTATTGGGGACCCCCATAAGGGGTCTGGGGGTTTGAGCCACCACATGGTAGGCCCATCTCGGGGGCTGTGCCCAGGTTCACCCCAGGTGTCAAATTGGCACCACGCAGCGGCAGCCTCCCTCCTGATACTAGTAGTATTTGTCACTCCTGGGTTTTCCCCTCAGCAGGCGGGCTGAGGGACATGGTTATCAGGTGGCAGTCGGGTTGCTCGATTTCCCCCCAGGATCCACCCCCATGCTTCGCCAATGCTCCTTGGTCTGTAATCAATAAAAAGCTGTGGCCTGTTTTTTATTCCAGAATTGTTGTGTGGTGTGTTTGTTGTGGACCTCTGCAGGACCACTTTTTAAGGACATAAGAACATAAGAGACGCCAATGTTGGGTCAGGCCAAAGGCCCATCCAGTCCAACACTCTGTGTCACACAGTGGCCAGAAATACCAGGTGCCATCAGGAGGTCCACCAGTGGGGCCAGGACATTAGAAGCCCTCCCACTGTTGACCCTCCCCCAAGCACCAAGAAGACAGAGCATCACTTGCCCCAGAGCCCCTATCTATACCTTGTGGCTAATATCCACTGATGGACCTCTGCTCCATATGCTTATCTAATTCCCTTTTGAAGCCGTCCATGCTTGTAGCCGCCACCACTTCCTGTGGCAGTGAATCCCGTGTGTTAATCACTCTTTTTACTAAGCCCTGTGCCTGCAATCTCCTTTCCCTTCCCCTCCCCACAACTGACACCCTCTGAGGTAGGTGAGACTGAGAGAGCTCTCCTGAGAACTGCTCATGAGAAAACAGCTCTGAATGGACTTGTAACCAGTGTTCCCTGTAAGCTGAGTTAGTGTGAGCTAGCTCACAGATTTTTAGTCTTTGGCTTACACGTTTTTGTCTTGACTCAGGAAGGATGGCTCGAGAGCAAACTAATTTATGCAGTAGCCAAATCACGTGCTCCCAGCTTTAATGCCAGTAGCTCACAAAGTAGAATTTTTGCTCACAAGACTCCACAGCTTAGAGGGAGCATTGCTTGTAACTGACCCAAGGTCACACCAGCAACTGCATGAGGAGGAGTGGGGAATCAAACCCTGTTCTCCCAGATTAGAGTCCACGCTGTGGAAAAAGAATCATGTGCCTTATTCTAATGGGGTTGTCAGATCCCCCCCCCGGCCACTGGTGGGGGGTCCTTCTAAGCCCCATGGCTGAAGGATGGGGAAAGAATGTACTAAATCAATAAATCAGCTGCTCTTATAAAAGGCAGAGGAGTAGAACAGAAAAAGCTGGCCACCCTACTTCCTGATCCCAGTCCACCATTCATTCCCACCGCAGTGGCGAAGAGTAAACTGGTGGTGGTGGTGGGGAGTGCCATCAAACCACAGCTGGCTTATGGCGATCCCTGGTGCGGCTTTCAAGGCAAGGGCCATTCAGAGGTGGCTTGCCATTGCCTGCCTCTACGTCACAACCCTGGTATTCCTTTGAGGGCTCCCATCCAAATACTAGCCAGACCTGTCCATGCTTAGCTTCTGAGATCTGACAAGATCAAGCTATCCAGGTTGGGTTACCATTCCCCAGGAGGGGGAGAGGGATCCCCTGCTTTCGTGGGCTCCTGCCTGCTGACAACCAGCTGGCTAGCAGGAGGAAATTCCCACCACTCCCAAACAGTGATATCGTGCATGATGCACTGACATCACCCGGAAGTGACATAGGCATGTTATTGACGTTGGGGGGGTGACACTCTGGTTTCGGGGCAAAGCTCTATGGTTTGAGGGCGATTTTACCATAGAGTTTCCAAAAACCAGAGCGTCACCCCCAAAGTCACTGGTGTGCCTACACCACTTCCAGGTGACATCCTCCCCCTGAGCAACCCAAAGCAGCTTACTACATCGTTTTCCCCTCCCACATTTTATCTGAACAACGGCCCTGTGAGGAGGCTTAGGCTGAGACTGGGTGACTGGCCTACGATCACCGGGCAAGCTTCCGTGGCAGAGTGGGGGATTCACATCGGACCTCCCACATCCTAGTCCAGGGGTCATCAACCTTTTCGAGCCTGTGGGCACTTTTGGAATTCTGACACAATGGGATTCTGACACCGCAGGAGGTGGCTCCACAAAATGGCTATCGCAGCGTATCTTCAGTCACACAATGAAGATCCGTGTGCTGTAGAGAAAGCTGCTGCCAAAGCAACATTTTAAAAAAAGTCTGCATATTCAGTCCGAAACCTTGCTGGGTACCAGACCCCTTGTACTTTCTAAAAATACTTGGTGGGCACTGGGAAAGGTATCAGTGGGCGCAGCCGTGCCCTTGGGTGCTGTGTTGGGGATCCCTCCTAGTTCAACACTTTAGCTGTTACAGCCAGGGCTATTTTTGGGCAGGAACCCACAGGAACGGAGTTCCGGCTGGCTCCCGAGTTGGCCACGCCCAGCAGGAACTCATTAGCATAATAGGCCACACCCAACAGCAGAAACTCATTAGGATTGGCTACATTAGGGGTGTGTGGCCTAACATACAAAAAAGCTCTGGGTTTTGACAACAAACAAGGTAAACAGAATAACAAGCAAAAGGTGGGTGTGGCTGGATAA